>NC_133327.1:343474755-343769755 GCF_042186555.1 Aquarana catesbeiana | reverse complement strand
CAAGTAATTGTCAATCAAAGTATTACAGTGCTCAAAAAGGCCTGTATATGAAGTTGGAGGAAACATGCTGGTACTGAGGTGGCTAACAAAATGGGGTTGATTTACTATAACTGTTTTGTGCAAAATGTGGTGCAGCTGTGCATGGTAGCCAATCAGCTTCTAACTTCAGTGTGTTCAGTTAAGCTTTGACAAAAAAAAAAAAACTGGAAGCTGATTTTTTTCTATGCAGAGCTGCATCAGATGCACTCTTTAGTATTAGTAAATCAACCCCATTGTGTCTCAGAAATTAAAGATTAATAACTGAAGTATTCTATGCAAAAATAATTTTACTGATTGCTTCTCTTCAAGCAATCCATCATTTCCATGGGTTCTTTTTTTGATATTTGCAATTCATTTAGGCTGTGTTCACACATATGTGAATTGGATGCGGGTTTCCCCGCTTTCGATTCATGAGGCAGGAGAGTGTGACTAGCTTTTAATGAAGACAGTTCACAATGCTCCAGGGCAGCTGCGGTCCACATTTCAAAAGGGTCCTGTGCGTCTTTGGTTTCGATATAGATGCAAATTCAGGCAAAATTTCAGTACTGACTCCCACCTGATTCATTGAACAGGGATGCCCTGGACCCCATGCTGTGACGCAGCATATGTGAACCCAGCCTTAAACTTATGCTTGATTTAAAGCCATTTTTCTTGTCTTGTAAAAAATTGGAAAACCTTAAATCTTATGTTCAATTTTTTTTCTGTGTGTGGCAAAATCAGGAAATTTATCTTCTCTTTACATCCTGGTGACCAATATCACTAGAACAGAAAGTGAGGGGCATTCCAGAATTTTGAGTTGTCACCAAAATAGGAATATAGGGAAAATCCTCCAGTGGTTCCTGCAGTTACATGCAAGAGTTAGAGCTGTAACGCTATCTGTCTATGATAGTTGGTATCTAGTGCTAAGCCCAGGAGGTGAAATGATTAGCTCCTGGGCTAATGATGCTTTCACAGATAGCGCCATATGAGTGCACTGTGAAAGCAAAATTAAATGCAGAAATTCTGCCTTTACATTGAAAATGTGGCATCATTACCAGTGACATCACTGCACTTCCATTCAGTACATGGGGCAAGGCAAAGCTCTGCCCCGCCTTTTCATACAGCAGTAGATCACTGCTATAGTGATCATTTGCTGACTGATTGCAATCAGCAAATTATCTTATAAATGATTATAAAAGATCTGCTGCAAAGCTGAATAGGATGATCTCCTGGTTCTTTATTGATCAGATCAATAAAGGAAGGTAAAAAAAATAGTAAAAATAAATAAATGAATATGCAATTTATAAATATTTGTCTGTGCAACATAAAATGCAAGGGGTTTTCTGTGCCCAGAAAAGCAAAGGTGGAAGGAGGTGCAAAACACACATATAACGCATGGGCGTGTTTCCATACGATATTTATGTGCTTACATCACCATTGTATACCTGTGTACAACCGCACATAGTCAATAATCTCTATGGGTGGATGTACACAGTACCTTATCTTCCCATTCATGAAAAAACTTCCTAATTTTATATTGTACAGACAAAGCAATCTTTTGCATGAAGCTGAATAAAAATATTCTCTCCCTAGGTAAATCCCCAAATCAAAACAATGATGTCAGATGGTTAACATTTGCAGTCACAGCACAAACATCAAGTGTTCATGGTGAATGCAAAGTCATTTAAATCTTTAGCAATTGCAAACCTGTGAAAAAGTTACTGTCATGCTAATTTGTTCCCTCATCAACCTGACTTAATGTTATCTTAATGCTACACTGACAATTTACACAAACTATTTTATATCCTCTACGTAAGTCTAAATTTAGCTTCAAAATGAGAATAAAGCTCCCCTAAAGTAAAATGCATACATTTACAATTTTTCCAATCTGCTACATTACATAAAAAGTTGCACTAATGTGATATCATGGTAATCAGCAGACTTTTCTGGTTATATTTTGGTTTAAACTTTTGAAGGGTGGTAAAATTACGGAGCAGTCAAAAAAAAATTACAGAAAAATAAATGTTTTACTATTTATTCCCTATTAAAAACCAAGTGAATAAAAATATATATGTTCAAATTTGCAACCAAATGAAAGCCCTGTGCGTCCCCCAAAAAATATGTATAATACATTAAAGTAGACTAGGAAACCCTAAGCCAGCAATAAATTTTTCTTATTTTTGTTGTTCAGCCTGTAGGAAGAATAATAATAAATTAAAAAAAATGAATCCCACCATTTATGCTTAACAGCGCTGAGAAACTGTGACTATTGTATTCTGTCAAAATATTTTGGGTTAAACTTTTGAAGGGTGTTAACATTACGGAGCAGTCGAAATTTTTTCTGAGAAAATGCATTTTTTACTATTTATGCCCTATGAAAAAGCAAGTAAATAAAAATATATATGTTCAAATTTGCAACCAAATGAAAGCTCTGTGCGTCCCCAAAATAATGTTGTATAATACATTAGAGTAGACTAGAAACCCAAAGCCGGCAATACATTTTTCTTATTTTTGTTGTTCAACCTGTAGGATGAATAATAAAAAAAACAACAACTAATTCCTCCATTTATGTTTAACAGTACTGTTAAACTGTGACTATTGTATTCTGTCAACGTACTTTAACAGTATCAGTATATGTTTGTATGCAGGTGCTGTTTAGCCAATTATTTTCCACCTGGCTCCTTCAATTTTTGGTGATCTGCAGCCATTCATTGGTCAGCGTATTGTGACAGTCCCAAGTCCTGCTTTCAGAATACAATTTCCCGGGGGGGGGGGGGTATTCCACCCTGTGTGGATGGAAGAATCTATTAGTTTTTTTTCTGTTTTGTCCATTTGATTCATAAATATAAAAGGCAAAGGCTTGGAAAAACATGGGGGCTTAGGTACACATTGACAAATGTTTCACAGATTTCTGTCCACAGAGTGCACTGGCCTATGGGATTTGCCAGAGAGCTGCAGCTCTATCACCTGGGATAAAAGCTAGTGGAGCAAGGAAGTGGGTGCTACACCAAAAGGGCACTACTGTTTTTAAGGAGGAATTCAAAACAAAAGAAATATTTTCCAGGATACTACTGTACTTAGGCACAATTAACATTTGTAAAGGTTTTCTATAACACAACATAGCTTCACATTCTGAGTTCAGGTCCACTTTAAGGTGAGGGCTAAACTGATGATTAGATTTCTTGGCTACTCATAAGCAGCTGCCTTATGTGCAGCACACTTAAGTTGGCTATAGATGAATCCAAGTTCAGCCACTTCAGCATGGACACAAAGTGAAGGATGTTGAGTAGAGTGATGGCAACAGGGTCACCCAATGATCGAATTTTGGCTTGTTCATCAGGAACCGGTCAAAATTTTCTCAGTTTTTGGCCAACTTTAGAGTGCAAAAGATGATGCTCTGGCAGAAATATAAAAGTCTTCTACAACTTAGTACACTGTCTTCTGGGCAGGCATAGAAATGCTTACTAACGCACATTACACATTCACTTAGCATTGGTATTGCCTATTATGTGAATGACAGTTTGTTTCCCCTATATCATTTTCTAGGTTGTGATGTAACCAGAAGGAGCCTTCAGGGCTGTCTGTTCTGACATCAGTAGTATCTCATCTGAGATGGACAGAAATCCCAGAGCCAAAACAACTAAAAGAAACCTTAGTATGAGAAAACTTGTGTAAAAAGTTTAGAGTACAAAACAATCCCTTGTGGAAAGATGGACAGGTAATCTCTCATGCAATGGTAAAATGTTTAATGATGAGCTTTATGTAAACTTTGCATCCTTATGTCACGATCTGTACCAAGCAAATGATAAAAAGTTTATTATATAATGTTTTGTCTTTTAACCTTTCTGTTTAAAGCATAAATGGTAAACAGCATTATTGTTATAATTCAAAGCTAAACTCTAGGCAAGCAGATAAATACACATATAATATATATACAGATTAGTATTATAATTATTATAATACAAGATTTATATAGTGTCAGCAGTTTGCACAACGCTTTACAACATCAGTACAGACAGTACAGTTACAATACAATTCAATACATAGCTCTGCCTAAGAGAGCCATCCTATTTGGCAAGGTAGGAGACCTGTTTTTATTATACTGCAGTTAAATAACTGAGTAATTTGCTTTTCCTGATCTGCATATATACAGTGAAAGAAGAAGAGGCCAACTGATGGACTGATCTCTTTTTCACTCTTCTGTCTCTTCCTACCAGCACTTCACTTATTAATACCTGATCACAGCATCACAACTGGATGGCTAATTGTGCTGTTTCTCCCTCTCTCATTCTGATCTCTACTGTACAGGGATTGCAAATGGCCAATACCAAGTCAAGATTAAGTACCTACACAGCTTGCATTTTAAAACATACAGAATACAGAACTGCACAGGACTGCATACAATACAGAAATGCATTAATTTGTGTTTTTTAAATCTGTCTGGAGTTTAAAGTGGTTCTAAAGGCAGAAAGTTTTTGACCTTAATGCATTCTCTGTGTAGCAGGTGCCCTGCATATCTTGCGGCCTGGCCAAGCTGGCAGAGGTTCGTCTGTGAAGGAGAAAGTGCCTGTCAACGTCTGAGGGGGATTTCCCCGCTCCCTTTTTTTCTCTTCACTGACTCACACAGAGCTGTTCACTCTACATCCTCCCCTGTGTTCCTATTGGCAGGAGGAGAGGGAGCCAATCGGAGTGAAGGCAATTACAGGAATCAATGAGAAGGATTTTAGCAGCAGCTGCAAAGGATTCTGGGATATGTAGTCCCCATCTAAAATGGCCACATAGCTTTCTATGGACACAGAACTACAAGAGCCAACCAGCTCTTGGGAGAGAGAAACAAAAGACTTTATCTTTATTTCCTGAGGGAATTTAGTTACCAGGGGAAGGGACTGGACTTAGTGGAGAGGTGCTGCCTCCCGGGTCAGTCCACCGCGTTGTTCTGGGCATCCACAGCCAGTTGGGGACATCCAGCCTGAGAGAGGGGGATCCCCGGTGCATATCCAGAAGCACCTGCATTGATGGTGTGAAGAATTCCAGTGTGAGGTAACCAGTTGGGTCACTAGAAGAGCCTGCCTGTTAGAGTACGTTTGTTTGGGCCTTGGCCGCAGGAACAGTAAGAGGGCTTTTGCCCATTTGCAGGAAACAAGGACACAGACAGAGTTCAATGGACACTGTATACAGACATCATTGCTGTTAGTAACCTTGCTGACACTTGTAGTGCCACAGGACATCAGGCCACCCAGATATAGAGACGCTGTATACAGACACCATTGCCCTTATTCACCTTCCTGAGAAAGATCTTGCATTCTTTGTTTGGTAATCTGTGCCAGTTGTATTGATTTGCTCTGCCATTCAGGAATTTAAGTGGCTATCTGAAGACACAAGGCCTCTTCCTTCTCTAAGGGACTGAAGTTACTGGTGCTATACGGGCATGCACAGGCATGTTCATGGCTCTGTATATGAAGTGGGTGTATGGGATTGTTTACCTCGAGGGTTAATTCATTAAATGTTGATACAGTGTTGGGCCCGTGGTGTCAGGGGACAGAAGAGAGAGGTCTGACATACGAGAGGGTCATTCCTATGCTCTCCTCCTGCCTCGACTCATAGAGCCAATTAACGTAGAGGTAACCAATCTGATATAGAGTTGCAATTGCTGATGTGTTGAAGGGGAAAAAACACTCATACGAGTGAAGACAAAAAGGCTGCGCACCCCAAATAATGGATCAAAAAACGGGAAATCCCTCAAAGAGGGTTTTTTTAGCAGCCAGCAATAATCCAAAAGTACAAAAATGGTAACGTAATAAATAATTTTTATTGTTACAAAACATCAAAAAGTATTGCCACTGACATGTATAGTCAGAACATGAACTGTGGTACAAAAGCAATGGGTTAAAAACGACACCAATGACATAGAGTGATACACGGTATGTTACACCATATGCGGCAGTAATACAGTAATACAGAAGTCTTATAAGTAAGATGCTGACGCGTTTCGACCCCAGTGGGTCTTCTTCAGAGGATATATGTATAACAGCTGTACAGGTGTAAACATGTATTAAAATACTTAAAAGAAATAGAAAACTATGGACAAATCTATTTATATGTTTTTACCTGTCACATTGTATTCGGTAGTTTAAGGTAGCCTTGGTGTGGAAAAAACTCCTTCTTGCTTTATCCTAGAGTCTCCCAGTGGTCGGCCCGGTCAGGAGAGGAGCAGATAGCACACACATGCCTTACGAGGAGTCACAAACCCCAAACTTGAGGGGCAACAGAAAAGGAAGAGTGTGAATGACACCTATGGTAGAATGTCATAGTATAATAAGTGGACAACTCAAAGCAATGTTTGTGAAGTATAAAGAATTAGCCTGTATATTTATAAAACGTTATGTAGTATCTGAATATACATGTGTGTTGTTAAGTGTTGCATATGAGTGGTCCATGCGGTAGAACCAAAAAGAAGCCAAGTGAAAAAGTGAAGCGGGGAAAAGGGAGGGAATAGGGGGAGGGGAGGGGTGGGAAAAAGGGGAAGGAAAAAAGGGGGGGAAAGAAGAGTGAAGGGGAAGGGAACAAAGGGGGGAAGGAAAAGGGGGGAGAGGAATGGAGAGGACTGGTGGTGTGGGAGTGAGGCAAGGGAAAGAAACAGAGAAGGGAAAGCATGCACAAATTTCAATTGCAAACACTTGAATAAGAGAATGTGACCAGATGTGAAAAATTATCATGAGACAGAGAAGGTGCACGGTGACGATGACAATGTGAGAGGGCCACTAAGGGCCAAAGAAGACAAATAGTGCCGCAAAATGCCATAAAAATAACAACAACCTGAAAAAACATGCAGTGGGAGGATAGAATAGAGAGTGTATAAAAATATAAATAATGAAATGCAATCGTTACCTGGACTGGTGTATAGACGATCGATCAGATCGAAAGGAAAAAGTGCACAATGTGAGGGGGTCTATGATATCAAAAAAGTATTGTGTGAGTCAATCAGAGATATCCATGGTGTTAAATTGAGCTACCATGGTGTGGACCACACACCATGGAGTTTAGTGACAACGTGTAAGGAATCTTACCAGTCCACACAAAGTTCTAGCAGCCTAAGAGCGTCCAATGGAGCGTTGGGGTAACACTGAAGTCCCCACGGTGCCCAATCTATTTATAAAAAGGGTAATTTACCTAAATGTGATACAGGTGCTCCACCCCTCCTTCTCCGTCCATCCCCTCTGATAGGGAGAGTGATGGAAGGCGTCACTCGGTGTGTGATTCCCCCGGCGTTCCGGAAGAAGAAATCCTGGATCCACCATAGTTTCCGCCGCAAATGCGAAGGCGCTGTGACGTCACACGCACACGCATGAGGTCACGCGCACGCGGGCGAGTGCACGGCGTCCGGGAACGGAATGGCGCATGCAGGGAAAGGAATAGCACCCACCATGGTGCTGCCACCTAGTGGGTGCCACCCTGCCAGGAAGACATGCATGTGGCAAAATTACCCCCGGGACATGGCCGAACCGACTGACCTGGGAGAGATGACAGATGCAGCAAAGGAAAAAAGAAAAAGAAAAAATATTAATAAAAATATTAATAAAAAGCCAACAGTTGGTATTACATAATGTACCGGTAATAACACACGCATAAAGTATACATTGCCAGTGGTGAACGTACATAATTACAATTGTAATAACAAAACATGAATAATAAACTTTTTAATGAACTGTGAGCTAATTATAATGCCAGGCAGAATTCTTACAAGAATAGAGAATAATTGATTTCTAATGGTAATGCAGGAAGCATATATTTGTAATAGCGGAAAATGAGGGATTGCATGATTAAATGCGGTCCCAAATGTCCAATTAAAGAGGAGAAACATTATGAGGCATTGCAGGAACCAAGGAATGGAAATGTTGGGTCGGGGGCATGTCCTGGAATGATTGCCAGGGGGTCCCCCGAGCCAATATATCATATCGGTGGTTACACACTATAGAACAGCATGGAAAGAATGTATACACAGTGAGGACGTGTATGTAACTGTCCGGAGCAAGGTGTGAAAGGTGTGAACAGAAATGGAGAATTCCTAGGGGGTAGAAGCCCTAATTATAGGAATTCAAATGGCGTGTCCAGCCTGTGGAGATAAATTCCAACTGTAAAGGAGTTGGGATATGAAATACCCCACTCATTGTGTTTTACCAGAGGAAAAACCTCGTAGAAAGGGAGCAAATGAAATAGACTCGTTGAGGCCGGGCAGTGATGTGGCCTGTAATTGAAATATCCATCTCTGTTCTTTTTGTAGTAAGACCTTGTTCCAATCACCGCCTCTATTTGGAATGTGCATCCTATAGAGAGCTGTGAAAGTTACTTTCGGTACTATATAATTGGGTATGGAGACAACTTGTCTCCCCACTGGAAGGTATGGGTTACCTATTTGCATACTGTACATGTGTTTCGATATGCGTTTCCAAGATTCCTGCTTGGTTTTTCCTATGTAATAGGCACCACATTCACACTCCATGAGGTATACCACACTTCGGGTCTGGCAACGAAGTGTGTGGGCGTAAATGTTTCCAGTGCTGATGTGTTGCCTCTGCTCTTGGGGTTGGAGAGTAGCCTGAATATAGTATTGAGCTATATTTCTTTTAATCTCAGTTATTGCTCTTCAGTTGATTACTTGAATATATATACTGTTACTGTCTGTTACTTTTCCACAGAAATATTGCAGTAAAGACAATTTCTGTGTTTTATCATAACATTGGTCATTGCACTTACACTATTGCCAGGTGTGCCAAGAGGGTCTGAGAATGTTCTTAGGGTTGAGAGGCATAGTACGGAACCAAACAGACATAAGCGGCTCCTCCGGGGGTAGTGCTACATCTGCATTAAGGTAAAAAACTTTCTGTGTGTAGCTCCTCCCCCAGCCCCCATACTTACCTGAGCCTATTCTTGATCCAGCACTATGCCAGAGAGCAGCGGCTCTCTCTGCTCCCTTTGTCCTCACAGGGCAGATTGGTAGCAACAGGATCTACTGACCCCTGCTGTCACTCAAATCCTGTGATGAGGGAGCAGGCTGCACTACCTGTGTTTGTGGACATAGGCAGCGTGGCCCTTGATCAAGCCCACAGATGTGTATTCCTATGGTGGCACACTGAAAAGAGGAGGAACCAAACAAAAATACCCCTTGGTATGGGACTTTGGAGGCACTACCACAATACAAAAAATAAGTATAAATCGTTTATTTAAACAGTAACATCAAAAATAGAAAAATATAAAAGTGTATGGATGCATTTAAACATGAATACAATGTGAAAACCAGTCAGATGGTGAATAAACATATCTCCTTGAACCGATGCATTTCAGAGAAAACAGTTCCTTCGTCAGGGTTCTTTATGGAGAGATTGATATCTGGGGGTACGTAAAGTATCAATGATTAATAATCAATATAAATACAAACAGTTTCTATCCCAGATCGATTACATCAAAAGGGGTCACTTACATTGTATTTCTTATTAGAACAACTAAGCATCCACAAAGTTAAAAATGGGAGATATGCAACCTCGCGTCCTGTTCCCCACACACAATACCCTAATGGTTTAGCCCATAATATGTATGAGTAGCAAACACGACATGCCAAGGGGGACTAAAGGGAGTCCCCAAATAGCATCCAAGGGACGCTGCGTCCTGGCCTGGGTGCAGCTCCTGTATGTGAGCTGGGGTCCAAGGTGCAAACCTAAGAAAAAACACAAAAAATCACAGGGCTAGACACAGGAAAAGGACAATCTATAATCGATGTAAAATGCTGTGCAGAGGATAGAAACCTACCTATAAGTAAGAAAATCCGCATATACCGGCAGGTGGGATGGTCAGAATCAATGGCATGGATAATGTGAAGGAGATCTCCCTGACAACACTGTGATGTTCACATGGTTAAACAGGGAGGTAGCAAGAATACATATATGAAAAAAAGAAGGGAAAACAAAACCAAGACATAGACCAAGATATAAACTCCAGCTAAGATTACCTCAGACCATCTTCACCAAAGCCATAATAGATAATGAAAGAGCAGGGCTATTTAAAGCCCTGCTAGTTCAGCCCTGGCTGATTTCACATTGAAATCAGCTGAAAAAGAGTGCCTGGATCAGAGGTTCGCGACGGGCCCCCTGAGACTCTGCCGCGCCCCGCCTCCACACAGCACAGAAGCTGGCAACGTCCCACGTATGCGCGAAAACCAGGCTGGAACGGACAGGGGAGGAACGTCAGAGGAGCGCCCTGGACGAGTCCCACCGGCACGGCAACCTGCCCTAGAGACAGTCAGAAAAGACTGATCCATGGCTAAGGGGGAGTGGATGCCAGGTGGAAAAGGCAGCCTCTCACCAACCATCCTAAAAAGGATGTCTTTGCCATGCCGGGCACACAGACATGAATGAATGCTCCATTGGCACATCTGTAAGAAGGAAGGGGAGAAAAAATTAATAAAGAAGGAAAAAGGTGAAAGAATTTTTCATTGTTTTAGTGAGAACATCAATAGCACAAATCTAATGCAAGTGTCCACAGAAGAAAAGGGGGGGGATAAAACAATAAGTGATATCCCCCACTATTAGGAGCCCCCTTCTGGATATATATAACAGCACCCCAACCACGAAATTCAAAATATATTATCTCCAAAGCTGGGCAGTACATGTAGAGAGCAAGTGCGAGGAAGCATGTACAGGGGAAAGGCATGGCAACAAGTATACAACAACAAATAGATACACCAAACAATAAAGCCTATATATATATATATATATATATATATATATATATATATATATATATATATACACACACAAATCATACTACAGGACAAGATTAGAAGAAGAAAAAGCAAAAAACAAAATAGTGTGAATAGATCAAAAATGATACAGGTAATAATGGAAATCTGGCACTAACCATACCCCAAAGAACAGAAGCAGAGGGGGTAAGTCTATTTCTCCATGCCTCCTGAATTGAAGCCCTCCAAAAATGGCTTAAAGCAGACTGCATAGTTCAGCCTGGGGGATTTGGTGGCTTTTAAATTATAGATCCAGCACAGTTTGAGCTGGAGGAGACTTTTATTCCAGTCCCCCCCCTCGAACTCGGGTGTACCCGATCAAGGAACAGAAATTTGATCCTTGGGAAAATCCCGTGGTGTACCAAGGCAGTGTGTCTCCCCAGGGGCAGATCAGGGTCACATGTCTTCATGCTCCGAATGTGTCAGTATGCTCTATGCCAGAATTCGAGCTTCGTCTTCCCAACATAGAAGCATCCGCAATCACATAGGAGCATGTATACCACCCCCAGGGTTTTGCAATTAGCGAATTGCTTGGCCTTGAAAACACTACCATCTGGCAAAATAGGGTTTTTATCAGTGTGCATGAACTTGCAGTCCCCACATGCTCCACACATGTAGGTACCTTTATAGTTCTATGTCTTTATCCCCCTTAAATTCACTTCTTACTAGTCTAGAGGAGATAGACGTGGCCTTTTAAAAATAAAGAGTGGACTCTCAGGGAGAAATCTGCCTAGATTGGGTTCCATACTTAGTACATGCCAGAATTTTGAAACAATTTGCCTCAACTCTGCATGTTGATTGCAATATTTAGTAACAATCCGAAGAGGGTTGTCTTGACTGGGTGGTTTTTGTGAATAAATAAGCTTGTGACGTGTAAATGATGTAGCCCATTTAAAGGCTTTTTTTTAGGGATGTACGCGAGTATCCCCTAAGAAGGAGTCTCTCGCGTAAATTATTGGCCTCAATCTTGAAAGTCTCATCATTAGTACAGTTTCTTCGTACCCTCAGGTACTGACTGTATGGTATAGATCTAATTAGACTTCGGGGGTGGAAACTCGAGGTGTGTAATATGGTGTTCCCCACAGTAGCCTTACGAAAAAGGCCGCTGCAGAGAGCACCATCCCCACCCCTTGAGACTAGCACATCCAAAAAGGAGATCTCATTGAGATCAAAGGCCATGGTGAAAGTGAGATTGAATTGATTTTTATTAATATTGGCGAGACATTCATGCAGAAGTTCCAAGGGGCCATCCCAAATGGTGAAGATATCATAGATATACCAGAACCATAGTAAAAAATGGTCCGTGTAGATCAGGGGTCCTCAAACTTTTTAAACAGGGGGCCAGTCCACTGTCCCTCAGATTGTTGGGGGGCCGAATCAATGCATCCTCACCAGTGCCCAACAATGCAGCCTCACCAGTGCCCAACAATGCAGCCTCACCATTGCCCATTAGCGCAGCCAGCCTGACCAGTGCCCAGCAGCGCAGCCAGCCTCTCCAGTGCCCAGCAGCGCAGCCAACCTCTCCAGTGCCCAGCAAGGCAGCCAGCCTCTCCAGTGCCCAGCAAGGCAGCCAGCCTGACTTGTGCCCAGCAAGGCAGCCAGCCTGACTTGTGCCCAGCAAGGCAGCCTGACTTGTGCCCAGCAAGGCAGCCTGACTTGTGCCCAGCAAGGCAGCCTGACTTGTGCGCATCAAGGCAGCCTGACTTGTGCCCAGCAAGGCAGCCTGACCAGTGCCCAGTAATGCAGCCTGACCAGTGCCCAGTAATGCAGCCTGACCAGTACCCAGTAATGCAGCCTGTCCTGTACCCAGTAATGCAGCCAGCCTGACCTGCGCCCAGTAATGCAGCCTGACCTGCGCCCAGTAATGCAGCCAGCCTCTCCATTGTCCAGTTATGCAGCCTGACCTGTGCCCAGTTATGCAGCCTGACCTGTGCCCAGTTATGCAGCCTGACCTGTGCCCAGTTATGCAGCATGACCTGTGCCCAGCAATGCAGCGTGACCTGTGCCCAGCAATGCAGCGTGACCTGTGCCCAGCAATGCAGCGTGATCTGTGCCCAGCAATGCAGCGTGATCTGTGCCCAGCAATGCAGTGTGATCTGTGCCCAGTAATTGCCAGTGCACGGGTATTAGTGAGAGGAGCGCCGCGGGACTTACCGCTATGAACAGGCAGCTGTGAGGAGAATCCTTGTGAAGCTTTCCCGCGCTGGAGCGGGCTCTGTTCTCAGCCCCCACTCTGGACAGTGCCCGAAATTGTTACCGTTTCCCCCTATGAAGCGGGGTCTGCAGGGAAAGCATCTCTCCGGGCAGACCGTTGTGGGGGCTCCAGTACCCGAAAGGCTGGGAGGGCCGGGTGAAAGACCTTGGCGGGCCATATTCGGCCCAAGGGCCGTAGTTTGAGGACCCCTGGTGTAGATCGATAAAGCCTCCTCACTAAAAAGCATATTTTCCCACTCCCCCAGGTACAGGTTGGCGTAGGATGGGGCACAGCATGTCCTCATTGCCACGCCCTGTACCTGGAGGAAGTGGGAACCATCAAATGTGAAAATATTGTGGTATAAGATATACTCCAATATTGACAAAATAAATTCATTGTACCCCCAGTCAGCATCCCCTCTCTGATAGATGGCATGTTTTATAGCTGCCAATCCCTTGGTATGAGGGATGGCGCTATAAAGGGCTTCTACATCTATGGTGACTAAATAAGCATTTGGTTGGTATAGTTAAGTTTTCGATGATCTTCAAAAAATGAATCGTGACCTTAACATAGGATCGTAGGCAGGTGAAGTGAGGTTTCAAATATTCATCAATAAGTCTACTAGCATTTTCACTAATGGAACCCTTCCCTGATATGATGGGTCTGTCTGTCGGATTGAATTTGTCTTTATGAACTTTTGGCAAGGAGTAGAAGGTTGGAACCACTGGAAATTTAGTTCTAATGTACTCCCAAATGGTTTTATTGATGACCTTATTGGCATATGCTGAATCAATCAGCGAATAGTATTCTTAATTGAATCTATTCACGATGTCCCTGGTGATCTTCTGATACCAATTTTTGTTTGACAAAATCTTTAATCACATGGAGGTATATTGGGCATTGTCCATGAGGACAATGTTGCCCCCCTTATCAGCTGGCTTGATGGTTATCGATGTATTCTCGCTTAGATTTTTCAATGCCTGTTTTTCAGATACATTGATATTGGTCAGCTTGGGTGATCAAATGGTGCGTTTGTCGATCTCCGTGTTGACCAATCTAAAGAAGGCAGAGATATTGGGGTTGGACCTGGAAGGTGGAAATGATACCGATTTCTTCTTTAGTTTTGAATTCTTAATAGATCCCTGTGTCTGCCCCTCGGTGACTGGGAGAGAGAGTACGGTGGGGAGATCGATGCGATCTATGACATCAGTAGTGTCTCTCCTCCAAGAGCGACACCAAATGATCTATGGCTTGATTTTGCTTGGGCGTAAGATCGGTGGCCCCCTGAGGTTTCTGATACATATTTTTCAAAATAAGTCTTTGACTATCTCAAATTTGTCCAAATTTTCATTAGGACAGAAGCCCAGGCCCTTTTGGAGAACCTGTGTTTCAGTGTCCGTGAGTATGTAAGAGGAAAGGTTAATGATGTTGAAGATGTATCAGATCCCCCAACTATGCCTTGAGATTGAACTTACCTGACTTCACTTAGATCTTGTTGGGAGGTTTGTTTAAAATAGCTTCCACTAAAGGGACAGATTCTGATCTATCCATCCCCTGTGTGGCTCTCAATCTCGTGACTGGAGGAGAATTGCCACAGGCTCCCTGTGATGGTAAAGAAGGTCACCACAACAGTTACTCTACCTGTAACCAAAGCAGTTGAAGAAGAACACCCCGGTGCATTATCAGTGTTGGTTTTCTGTCCCTGTGGGTGATTGGGACCTGGAGCCTTTTTGTTCTTAGGTGGAACCTGTGAATAAACAGATGACAGACTGGAAGAGGAGTTAGATATGGCAGAATAGTGGTCTTTACGTTTACCAAAACCTCTATTCTTTTTGTATTGTTGGTCTCCACTCCATTTGTAAGCACGATTCTCCTCAAAGGCACTTCTATCTTTACTAAATTTCCCATCTTTCTTAGTTAGAATGTCTCTGTTGTAAACCTCCAAGTGCTTTTTAAGTTTGATTTCTCTGTCCATAAAAGATTTATGTGTTTTGAAAGTTTGTAGCCGTAAACATGTTCCCTCTATATCCACATCTAAAGTCCTAGAGCGTTTTTCATATTCCACAATGAGCAGTTGCATCATGTCTTTGGAACATGTGCATAAAATTTGTTCCCATGCAATTTTGAAATCTGAATCCAAACTCTCCAAATTAGGGAAAATCTGGACTCTAAGTCCCAGGGGATTAATATCCTCTTTGATATAGTCTTGGAAGGACTTGATATGCCAAAACATGGATGATTTCTTTTCAAGGGCTTTAGTGAGTTTGAGAAACAAACTGTTAACTTCAAAATCTATCTAAAATTAGCCATGGCGAAGAACCTGTAGTACCCCCTCACAAAAAATATATATGAAATTCTCCAAGGAGAAAGAAGAATATAACAAAAAAGTGGGTAATTTATGAAGTATATATGTGTTGATACAACAAAAAATTAGCTAGAGTAGCTAGAGTAGCTAGATTCCTCTGTCAGAAGGAACGGGGACTGGTATTCGCTACCAAAACATAAATAAAAAAAGGGAATCTGACAGGGAAACCTAAATAAGAGTGTGCCACATCCCGTAATAGCTAGAACCAAAGAAAAATACCCCTTGATATGGGACTTTGGAGGCACTACCACAATACAAAAAATAAGTATAAATAGTTTATTTAAACAGTAACATCAAAAATAGAAAAATATAAAAGTGTATGTATGCATTTAAACATGAATACAACATGAAAACCAGTCAGATGGTGAATAAACATATCTCCTTAAACCGATGCGTTTCAGAGAAAACAGTTCCTTCGTCAGGGTTCTTTATGGAGAGATTGACATCTGGGGGTACGTAAAGTATCAATGATTAAGAAACAATATAAATACAAACAGTTTCTATCCCAGATCGATGACATCAAAAGAGGTCACTTACATTGTATTCCCTAATAGAACAAGTAAGCATCCATAAAGTTAAAAATGGGAAATATGCAACCTTGCGTCCTGCTCCCCACATGCAATACCCTAATGGTTTAGCCCATAATAACTGAAAAGAGGAGGAGCCAGGAGCACCATGCCTGGACCCTAAAAGAGGAGGATCAGGTCTGCTCTATGCAAAACCATTGTACAGAGCAGGCAAATATAACATGTTTATTAATAAAAAAATGCCCTTTACAATCACTTTTATTTAAAGCACAACTAAAGGCTTCTGTATGACAGTCTAAACAAGACCCGAATCCAATTACAATGTAATGTACAAGCCTCATAAAATAAACAAAATACCTCCCTTGCCTTCCCTAACTGAGCCAAACCCACCTTCATTTGTGTTCCACACATTCCCAGACATTGTGGCTCATAGTGGAAGGCTTTTAGGAGCACAGGCATTGTTGTCAAACCAGAAAGCAGTGCAAGGGCTGTGTGTGTGTGGTCAGGTGCTGATTGAGCAGTTTATTTATATTTAGTATGTCAGGAGTCTGTGGTAGTGGGCTTTTTTAGATCGTTATTTAGGGTTCCCCAGGGTGCAGAGTCTAAGCCCCAGTCTGCTTCTTCATCAGAGCCCCTGATGGGGGGGTGGCCTTGCAGCAAGCTGGAACAAGGTCGCAGCCCCCAGGTACGCCTAGCCAAGGATGCAGAGACCACTCGCGTGTGCAGAGTACAAGCAGCAGGCAAAAGGTAATCCAGAAGACAAGCCAAGATCAGGGCGGGCAGCGAACAAGCACAGACGGTAAATGAAGCAGGGGTCGGTACACAGGTAGTCAGACACAATATGGACAAGAGGTATGCAAACAGGAGCTCAGAGAACTAAGATGTTGCTCAGGCAATGTGGGTTACACTAAGCATGTCTTATATAGACAAGCAACTAGGAAGGCCAAGAAGTGATGGAAGGGAAGGAAATAAAGGTCCACAAAATAGCAGACGATGCCCATAGGAGAGCACAGCCAAGCCACACACATGAAAGGTATCAGATTGAGAAATACCACGTCAAAGGAGGTAAGAGTAGACAAGCAGGAAACTGCAGGCTAACTTGTGATATAGTATGATGATACACATGACATGACTTTACAATTTACTGAAAGGTCCGCTTTAATGCCACATGAATTAAAGTGGAAGTTTAGTCAAAACCTAACTAACTATAAAACTACTCTCTGCCACATTCTAAGCCTAATCTATCTAGCCCTGTAAAGAAAAAATTGTTCTGCAGCTGCTCCGACCTGGTCCTGCACTGAGCTGTCAGCAGCAGCTTCAGTGTCTGGGCGTGTACAGGTAAGGCAGCCGATAACTGAAGCCCCATGGTAAGTCTATGGGTGATGTCACTTCCAAGACATTTCCCAACTGTTTTTAGTTTTCTCCTTCACACAGCAGCCACCACTGGACATCGGACCAGAGTGGCTGAAGAACGGGTAAGTATAGTGATTATTTCTTTCCAGGACTAGATAGGTTAGGCTTAGAATGTGGCAGAGAGTTGGTTTTGCGTTAGTTAGATTTTGAGTTTACTTCTACCTTAAACTTATAAAACATCTACAATGATGATGAGGAGGCACATAAAGGTGCCATTTAATACCTTTTAAATCCACAAAATACTTTTGAATGCTGCCAGGGAACCTAAAATCCACCTTTCAATGATCCAGTGCCAGAATGCCAGTAAAAGCTGAAGTCACGACCTTCATTGTATAGGGACAGCACAAGCTACCCAGACATACCAAAATTAATTGAAGGAATGAATGATGGATTGGATGAATGACAAATGAGGATTTGAAAAGTACTAGCAAATTCTGTATGTTTTGAAATCCATGGTTCAGCAACATTGATAAGTCGTACACTTTATTTATGTGACAAGAACTCTGCCATTGAACACAGCCAAGAAGAAAACAAATGTGGATATTGAACATCCAGTAAGTAATCCTATAAGTTTAATTGGAATTCCCCTTTTTGCATGCATGTTTATATAAATCTATCTATCTATCTATCTATCTATCTATCTATCTATCTATCTATCTATCTATCTATCTATCTATCTATCTATCTATCTATCTATCTATCTAGATAGATATACAGTATCTCACAAAAATGAGTACACCCCTCACATTTTTGTAAATATTTTATTATATCTTGTGACAACACTGAGGAAATTACACTTTGCTACAATGTAAAGTAGTGAGTGTACAGCTTGTATAACAGTGTAAATTTGCTGTCCTCTCAAAATAACTCAACACACAGCCATTAATGTCTAAACCGCTGGCAACAAAAGTGAGCACACCCCTAAGTGAAAATGTCCAAATTGGGCCCAAAATGTAAATATTTCGTGAGGCCACTATTATTTTCCAGCACTGCCTTAACCCTCTTGGGCATGGAGTTCACCAGAGCTTCACAGGTTGCCACTGGAGTCCTCTTCCACTCCTCCATGATGACATCACGGGGCTGGTGGATGTTAGAGACCTTGCGCTCCTCCACCTTCCATTTGAAGATGCCCCACAGATGTTCAATAGGGTTTAGGTCTGGAGACATGCTTGGCCAGTCCATCACCTTTACCCTCAGCTTCTTAAGCAAGGCAATGGTCGTCTTGGAGGTATGTTTGGGGTAGTTATCGTGTTGGAATCCTGTCTTCGGCTCAGTCTCTGAAGGGAGGGGATCATGCTCTGCTTCAGTATGTCACAGTACATGTTGGCATTCATGGTTCTCACAATGAACTGTAGCTCCCCAGTGCCGGAAGCACTCATGCAGCCCCAGATCATGACACTCCCACCACCATGCTTGACTGTAGGCAAGACACACTTGTCTTTGTACTTCTCACATGGTTGCAGCCACACACACTTGACACCATCTGAACCAAATAAGTTTATCTTGGTCTCATCAGACCACAGGACATGGTTCCAGTAATCCATGTCCTTAGTCTGCTTTGTCAGCAAACTGTTTGCAGGCTTTCTTGTGCATCATCTTTAGAAGAAGCTTCCTTCTGCGATGACAGTCATGCAGATCAATTTGATGCAGTGTGTGGCGTATGGTCTGAGCACAGACAAGCTGACCCCCCACCCCTTCAACCTCTGCAGCAATGCTGGCAGCACTTATACGTCTATTTCCCAAAGACAACCTCTGGATATGACGCTAAGCACGTGCACTCAACTTCTTTGGTCGACCATGGCGAGGTCTGTTCCGAGTGGAACCTGTCCTGTTAAACCGCTGTATGGTCTTGGCCAACATGCTGCAGCTCAGTTTCAGGGTCTTGGCAATCTTCTTATAACCTAAGCCATCTTTATGTAGAGAAACAACTATTTTTTTCAGATCCTCAGAGAGTTCTTTGCCATGAAGTGCCATGTTGAACTTCCAGTGACCAGTATGAGAGAGTGAGAGAGATAACACCAAATTTAACACACCTGCTCCCCATTCACACCTGAGACCTTGTAACACTAAAGAGTCACATGACACCGGGGAGCAGGGCAAGACTTAGGGTGGTGGGGGCCCCTGGGCTTGAGTCACTTTCGGGCCCTACCTTCTATACATTACCGTATTTATCGACGTATAACACGCGTCGGCGTATAACACGCACCCCAAGTTTAGGAGGGAATTTTAAGGAAAAACACTTTTAGGAGGGAAGTTTAAGGAAAAAACTTACATTTAAATGCCCATTAATGCAGCCTTGCACAGCGTCCATCTGCAGCCTTTTCCAGTGTCATTGCAGCCTTGTCAGTGTAGCCTTGTCATTTGCAGCCTTGCCCCAGTGTCATTTGCAGCCTTGTCATTGCAGTCTTGAAGTTTAAAAATGGCTCTCAGGTCCTCTCGCAGTCCCGAGCAGAGCCGAGAGTAGCTGAGTGTTTGGGTACAGCATCACACAACTGCGCAATTGTCAGTTAAATTGACGCAGTGCCATATCGCAAAAAAAATGATTGAAGTGCAATATTTCTATTATTACATTGTTATATAGAATAAAATAGTTCAACTCACTATAAGCAGAATCAGTCCGAGCCTGAGCGTGTCACTTGCCAACGTCACCTGCCTTCAGATGTGGATTGTCACTTGCCACACATTGCGGATTGTCACTTGCCACGTCACTTGTCAGCAGGTGCAGGGTGTCATTGGTCAGCGGATGCAGGGTGTCACTTGTCAGTGGATGCAGGGTGTCACTTGTCAGCGGATGCAGGGTGTCACTTGTCAGCGGTTGCAGAGTGTCACTTGTCACGTCACTTGTCATCAATGCAGGGTGTCACTTGTCAGCAGATGCAGGGTGTCACTTGTCAGTGGATGCAGGGTGTCACTTGTCAGCGGATGCAGGGTGTCACTTGTCACGTCACTTGTCAGCAATGCAGGGTGTCACTTGTCAACGGATGCAGGGTGTCACTTTTCATGTCACTTGTCAGCGATGCAGGGTGTCACTTGTCAGCAGATGCAGGGTGTCACTTGTCAGCGGATGCAGAGTGTCACTTGTCACGTCACTTGTCAGCGATGCAGGGTGTCACTTGCCAGCAGATGCAGGGTGTCACTTGTCAGCGGAAGCAGGGTGTCACTTGTCATGTCATTTGTCAGCGGATGCAGGGTGTCACTTGTCAGCTGATGCAGAGTGTCACTTGTCAGTGGATGCAGGGTGTCACTTGTCAGCTGATGCAGGGTGTCACTTGTCACGTCACTTGTCAGCGGATGCAGGGTGTTACTTATCAGCGGATGCAGGGTGTCACTAGTCAGCGGATGCAGGGTGTCACTTGCCACTGGGTCAAAGGGGGCCCCGTCAGGTAGGATGTATGGGGCCCCAGTGATTTCTAACATTCAGTGGGGCGGCAAACTCCCGCCCACTAGCAAGCCCATTTGGCGGCCACCACTGCTTATTTCACAGCGACCGATCGGGCTTGTGTACGCCCACTTCCTGGTAGCGGTGGAATGCACCATAGGGCGGACGTGATGTAATCAGCCGGAAATGATGCAAGACATGGGAGGCAACGCGGCCATCATTTCTGGCTGATGACATCACGTCCGCCCTATGGTGCGTTCCACTGCTATCAGAAAGTGGAAGTAAACACAAGCCTGATCGGTCACCGTGAAATAAGCAGCGGTACCGACAAAACGGGCTGGCTAGCAGGCTGGTGTTTGCCGTGGATCCGGCCCTGGCCGCGGGGCCCCCTATTGGACGGGGACCATGGGCTTGAGCCTAGTCAAGCCCAATTGTAAGTCCGGCCCTGCCGGGGAGGGAAAATGGCTAATTGGGCCCAATTTGGACATTTTCACTTAGGGGTGTACTCACTTTTGTTGCCAGCGGTTTAGACATCAATGGCTGTGTGTTAAGTTATTTTGATGGGACACCAAATTTACACTGTTTAACAAGCTGTACACTCACTACTTTACATTGTAGCAAAGTGTAATTTCTTTAGTGTTGTTACATGAAAAGATATAATAAAATATTTACAAAACTGTGAGGGGTGTACTCACTTTTGTGAGATACTGTATATCTAGATCTAGATATACAGTGGGGACGGAAAGTATTCAGACCCCCTTAAATTTTTCACTCTTTGTTATATTTGTTATTTTTAGCAACC
The DNA here is from genome assembly GCF_042186555.1 of Aquarana catesbeiana. Taxonomy (NCBI): domain Eukaryota; kingdom Metazoa; phylum Chordata; class Amphibia; order Anura; family Ranidae; genus Aquarana; species Aquarana catesbeiana. The sequence goes on along the minus strand of NC_133327.1, from coordinate 343,748,265 downwards.
ATTTGCTAAAATCATGTAATTTTTTTCCTCATTAATGTACACATGAAAGCCCGCATGGAGTTTGCTAAAAAAAAACACCTGAAGGATTCCAAGATGGTGAGAGATAAGATTCTTTGGTCTGATGAGACCAAGATAGAACTTTTTGGCCTTAATTCTAAGTGGTATGTGTGGAGAAAACCAGGCACTGCTCATCACCTGTCCAATACAGTCCCAACAGTGAAGCATGGTGGTGGCAGCATCATGCTGTGGGGGTGTTTTTCAGCTGCAGGGACAGGCCGACTGGTTGCAATTGAGGGAAAGATGAATGTGGCCAAGTACAGGGATATCCTGAATGAAAACCTTCTCCAGAGTGTCAGGACCTCAGACTGGGCTGAAGGTTTACCTTCCAACAAGACAATGACCCTAAGCGCACAGCTAAAATAATGAAGAAGTGGCTTCACAACAGCTCCATGACTGTTCTTGAATGGCCCAGCCAGAGCCCTGACTTAAACCCAATTGAGCATCTCTGGAGATACCTAAAAATGGCTGTCCACCAACGTTTACCATCCAACCTGACAGAACTGGAGAGGATCTGCAAGGAGGAATGGCAGAGGATCCCCAAATCCAGGTGTGAAAAACTTGTTGCATATTTCCCAAAAAGACTCATGGCTGTATTAGATCAAAAGGGTGCTTCTACTAAACACTGAGCAAAGGGTCTGAATACTTAGGACCATGTGATATTTCAGCTTTTCTTATTTAATAAATCTGCAAAAATGTCAACAATTCTGTGTTTTTCTGTCAATATGGGGTGCTCTGTGTACATTAATTAGGAAAAAAATGAACTTAAATGATTTTAGCAAATGGCTGCAATATAACAAAGAGTGAAAAATTTAAGGGGGTCTGAATACTTTCCGTCCCCACTGCATATATATATATATACTGTATATATATATATATATATATATATATATATATATATATATATATATATATATATATATTTATATCTATATATCTATCTATATTTATAGTATATATAAAGTACTGCAAAAGATCAGTATTCTTATTCAGTTGAACTTTTGCCCTCATATTTTAATTCATAGTTGCCATGTGAACAATATCTCGTAGCTACAGCAATAGGCATATATGCATACGCAGACTAATCCATCATTTATTTCATACTCAGAACATAGAAGATGTTGATCAATATTTCAGGTTTGTACATCCTGACAAGAATTGCCATGAAAGAAAAAGCCTTTTTAATGATTTCTGTCTATGTAGTAGTGATACAATATGCAATAAGCATGCAATTTGGGAGTCATTTTGAAGGACATGCTTGAAGGCGTTTGATATCTACAAGTATGTGCAGTGAATACTAACATTCTACGAAAGATCTCATACCTTACAACTAATATATAAGAGCACGATACAGAAAGCTGTTTGCATATAAAACTTCATAGCAATTTAGATTAGCTCTTATATGCCATAGATAAAAAATGCTTAGAAATCTACATTTAAAATAGGATTGTTAAATAAAAACTGGCAATAGTGATGTGATTAACAAAGGTGAGGAAAAAATTGCGATGAATTTGTGAGTGTAATTTAGCATTTCGCTAAACAGCACCAACAGCAACTAACCAGAAATAAGATTGACTTAGGGGGAGGATTATGAACCAATGCACACAATTTCTTATTGCCCATAGCAAGCCAGCTTCCAACTGTCATTTATGAAGTGCAGGGTTAAAAGTTTAACAAATACTGTGTCTGGTTGCTACTTATATAAAAAAAATATGTTGAGCTTTAATACTTCAAATCTCTAGTGTGCCTACTATAAGTAACTTTGTTTTAGTTAGGTCGCTATGGGATACTGCATTGCTCTTTATACATTTCTAGGCCCAAGTGAAAATATGCAGTGAGCCACTAATGTTATTCATTAAACTGTTTTTGAAAAAAACAGCTAATTTACAGCTAAACTCGAGCCTCACCTTCTGTCTTGGACATTTATGACTGTTCCTTTCCTGTAATAAATTGCTCACTCTTATTTCAATACACACTGGGGGAGATTTATTAAAACTAGAGAATACAAATTCTAGTGCAGCTCTGCATAGAAACCAATCCGCTTCCAGTTTTTATTGTCAAAGCTTAATTGAACAAGCTGACGTTAGAAGCTGATTGGCTGACATGCACTTCTGCATCAGATTTTGCACTCTTCAGATTTAGTAAATCAACCCCACTGTGTAGCAAAATGCTAATGCTAACAGTGTGCATGAGAAACTGCAGCAGGTCATATAGTGCCCACCTTTTTCTGGTTGCAGGATATTTAGCTTCATCTAGGCCTTACCTCCAGTCCTCAGCCTCATTGTTCCATATTTGCCCCTTCTGCACTCTCTGTTAATTTTCTTGAATCTGATTGGTGACTCTGAGGAGCTTCTTAGTGCTGGCATTTTTTTTACTTTGGGGGAGTTTCAGGAGTGTCACATTATAGACATAAGAAAGTGGTGAGGCTAGGTAGAAATTGATGTATTGATGTATTGCTACATCAATGAGGTTGATTTACGAAAGGCAAATAGACTGTGCTCTTTGCAATTGCATTGCACTCATTTTCCCCAGAGCTTAGTGAATGTGGTGTAGCTTCACATTGTAAAGAATACCTAATCAGGTGCAAGGAAAAAAAAACAGCAGTTTTTTGCTTGCACATGATTGGATAATGGAAATCAGTAGAGCTTCACCGCATTTACAAAATTCTGGGGAAAATGAGTGCAACTGCACTTGCAAAGTACACAGTCCATTGACCTTTAGTAAATTAACCCTTAGTGTCTTTCAAAGCTTTATGTGAAATTTAAAGTGGTTTTGTTGCATGAGGAGTGACAGTAAAGTCTAAGTTAGGCAGACATATTTGTTATTCTTTTTAAATAATTCTGTGACTGCTGAGTAACCGGCAGTAGACATTCAGGAGTTTTGTCACCTTTTGTTAAAGCTCTTACACTTCTGCAGCATTCAACATAACAAATGGATAGATTTAAAAGCTAAGCTCTTTAAATTGCTCTGTGCCTGGACACTGCAAATAATTATTCCACGTGGCTGCACCAAGAACAGATTCTGTATTATTATAACATCTCTCTGGACACTTACAGACTCAGCGGACATTTGTAACTTTGTTAAGTGAACTGCTGCATGTCCAAATGCTGGTTTGTTTGTGACAGATTCCCTTTAAAAAAGTGTGATTTACAAGGTTGGGATGTGCTGTGATTTCTAAATAGTGCAGGCACTAACAACTCAATATCTTAATAAAAAGAAAACCTTTCAAAGCTAAATGTAAAATAATATAATACTTGAATTACTTTAATTGGATCTTTACATTACAGGGGAATACTATTGTATAGAAGATGTTGATTCAGCACTATTTATTGCATATTATGTACAGTACCTTTTGCTAATTCTTGACACCATAGAAGCACAGAAAGTGGGACTCCTTCAGGCTGTATTTACCATAATGGCACTCATGGGCCAACGCAATGGGGTTAGAGGGCCAGCACCAAGCCTAAAAATGTACGTACTGTGTTATTTTTTTTTCTAATTTTGTTTCCCTCCTCTGGCTACCTCTGGGCATAGGTACGTAGCTAAATTCAGTGCAATAATTATAAAATCATCTATTCTTCCTATTGTTTGTTAGTTTGAACATTTAAAAAGTAGCAGTGAGGAAAAAAATAGACAGTAAGTTGCTCACAATACTGCATTATAGCAGTGGTTTTTACTTATATAAATGAACGATAAAAGGGGCAGAGCTTGTGCAAAGGGCATTAAATTCTCAAGTGCCTAAAGCAGTGTGGTATGTAAATACAAACCTGGGTTCCTTCCCACTACAGCCTCACCACTAATCCACTCAAAGTTACAAGTTGGTAAGGTTAAAAAGGACATATATTCATTGTGATCCACAGTACAGGCATACCCCACTTTTAAGTACGCAATGGGGTTTATTTACTAAAGCTGTAAAGTGCAAAATCAGGCTCACTTCTGCATAGAAACCAATCAGCTTCCAGGTTTTATTACCACAGCTTAATTGAACTAGCTGGGGTTAGAAGCTCATTGGTTTCTATGCAGAAGTGAGCCTGATTTTGCACTTTACAGCTTTAGTAAATAAACCCCATTGTGTACTTAAAAGTGGGGTATGCCTGTAATGCAATAACATCATATAAAGCATGGTCCAATTTGTTACACAGAAATGATAAAACAAGAAACTAAAGTGCAACCAAGCTAGTACAGAGGACAAAAAAAATCTACTGTGGAAAAAAAATCCACCTGCTTAGTTTAAATAAAGAAAATATATACTTGAGACTTGGTATAATAAATATCAATAAATTAATTAAAGATCCAAGGTAAATATGAAGATTTGTCAAATGACCTGCTTATTTTAAAGTGATTGTAAAGTCTCTGTGTTTTTACTATAAAAATAACAAACATGTTATACTTATACTTACCCCTGCTTTTAATAAAGTTTTATCTCTATGATGAAACGCATCAAGCGGACAGAATCATTCTCCAATTCTGCCTCGCACTTGTGGGGCATGTTCAGTGTTGTGAAGGGCGGGTTTTTTATGTTGATGGGCGGGTTCAGTGCTGCAAAGGGACAATGTTATTCCCCGATTCTGCCTTGCACTTGTTGGGCGCATTCAGTATGTTGAAGGGCAAATTTTTTTGTTAATGGGCGGGATCAGTGCTTTGCAGGGCATATGAATCACAGAATAACAATAATGTCCCTTTGCAGCCCTGAGCCCGCCCAACAACACAAAAAAGCCCACCCTTTACAACACTGAACACACCCCGCGAGACAGAATAGGAGAATAATTGTGTCCCTTGATGGTCTTTGGCTATTGTCTCTGATGTACTGCAATAGGCCATCAGGCCATCACAACAGCTGATTGGGAAATCAGCTGTTGTGCTGTTCCATACTGTGCATGCGCAGCCCAGAGTGAGCATGTTTCGTTGGAGGGCACTGTTTGACAGAACACTGTTTTTTCTATTTTTTGGGTCCGTCAGGCGGTGTGATTAAAGATGGATGGACATCGCGGGACACTTTTTTCTTTTTTAATAAAGGAATTGTCAAAAACTGTCTATTGCAGTTTTTGCTTTTTGACACTTTTTTTTGTGAATGGGTAGGGGTACAATGTACCCGCTACCCATTCACATAGGGGGACGGGATCTGGGGGCCCCTTGTTAAAGGGGACTTCCAGATACTGATAAGCCTCCCACCTGCAGACCCTGACAACCAATGGCCAGGGTTGTCAGGAAGAGGTCCTTGTCCCCATCAACATGGGGACAAGGTGCTTTGGGGGGACCCCAAAGCACCTAGTCCCCATGTTGACAGCAAGCGGCCTGGTATGGTTCAGGAGTGGGGGGGCGCTCGCTCGTCCCCCCTTTCCTGGCCTGCCAGGCTGCTTGCTCGGCTAAGGGACTGGTATGGATTTTGGGGGGGACCCCACGCCATTTTTTTTTAAATTTTGGCGTGGTGTTCCCCTTAACATAGGGTTCCCTGGACCACTTCCATGCACTGTATTATATACTGTACACTGACTGCACTGTATATATATATATATATATATATATATATATATATATATATATATATATATATATATAGTGTATATATGTATCTATATATATATATATATATAAATATATATATATATATACACACTGCACAGTGTATATATATATATATATTAATACATTTCCTCCACTGTATATATAGTCTACACTGACTACACTGATATATATATATATATATATATATATATATATATATATATATATATATACACTACACAGTGTATATATATATATATATATATATATATATATATATATATATATATATTAAACTGCCTACACACCACTAACTAACCCGCCTAATCTAGCTCAAGTTCTTTCAGTCTCCTCCACATATCACACTACATGCAGCAGTCATGTAAGCAGCCTTATATAGTGTAGGGTGTAGCATGCAGGTCAGGTGCATGCTTTGGCCAATTAGCAGCTGTCAATGCACTGCAACCTCTCAGTGCATTATGGGGTGCTCTGCACTGCTCCAATTTGGCGAAAACACCCCATATGTTCGGTTTGTACATTGGGACCATCCCTAATGGGACATTATGAAGAGAAGTTTATATTAGTGTTAGTAGGGTTCCTCATGTGTACAATGGTTAAAGTAGATCTAAACTCTGGATGAATGGCTGCACACTCTGGAAGAATGCCAAATTCTTTGTTTCTTTATTGTAGTGATCAACAATTAAAAGCATATACACAGCACAGTGAGCACCAGATAAAAAAGTTAACACCTTTTATGCAGCTAACAGTGCTCAATTATAACATGGCAGCCTGGCAGGCCAATCTTGCATCCCACTTTAGTGCAAGCAGGCACAGTCTAAATTAACTCTGCTCTGAATTCAGGAGCAGTGCAGCACCATTGCCATACCATCAGGAAGCTGCATTAGATGGACTTCACCGGCAGGGAGGGCTGACTTTGCAGGGGGACTAAGGAAAAACTGTATATACAAATGTATTTTATAATAAAGTGCCACAGCATAATTTTTTTAGTAGTATGTTTTAGTTGTAGTTTAGGCTTTGTACTGTGTTTGAAATGTTGGTTATTTCATAAAAGCACAACAGTTGTTACTGTGATAAAGAGGTGTGATTGGGGCACTGTTTAGCGTTTTGAGTTACCCACATATTCAGGACAGCACTATTAATGCCTGTGTCAACAAACTTTGGTTTTGTGTCAGTGGCATCAATTTGAGGCACTGCTTGTATGGAAAAGCAAAACCTGCTTGAAGTTAACAAAAGCACATCTACACCGGCCCTGAACCATCCAGTGCCAAAAAACTTACCATAAAAACAAATTGAATTAATTTTGTTTCATTTATAGACATCCTTCATGTATTAAAGTTAGTGTAGCACCCTCTAGTTAGGTAGGTGCTAGAGTGAGGATTTTTTGGAGAGTAGGAAAATGTAGGCAGGCCTAGCTGGTGGCTAGGCCTGTTTGTTTTCATTCTGGGCTGGGTGACTCACAGGTAGCGTCACTGTCACCTCCCTTTTCCTTCTAGAAGGTGCCTTGACAAATCCCCAACTTGGATTGGCAGGGGGCAGGCCTCCTCAAACACCTGGGGCCAGCCCAGCTGGGGAGAGGTTGTTGGGTGGAAGAGCTGGAGTGAGAGTGTGGAGGCTGTCGGGGCCCACAGGGAGCTCCCCAGTCTGGGGGGGATGTCCTGGGCCAGGACTCGGATGCATCCAGGAGGAGTAAAGAGATCCTGGAAGGAGAGGCACATGAGAGAGTAAGGAGAGGACTGGTCACAGCCTGGAGGGCTAGTGAGTGAAGCACAGTCGGGAGGACTGGGGAGGCACGTCTGAGAGAACTGGGAGATTGCAGTTTGAGATGGGTGTAGAACAAGAAGAGAGGACTGTGGGAAGGGCAGTGGAGAGAAGTCATTATAGCCAGGCTGGCTGACAGGGCCTGAAGAGAGCTATTTGGGATTGATAGCTGAACAGAGGACAGTGGGCACCTGAACTATTTCTACACCACAGGGGCCCAAGGTCCCTGCCTGCAAAAGGCAGTTCACTGAGGCCTGGCTGAGTTAGTGTCAAGCCTAACCTTGCGGTGCTAGCTAGTCTGGAGAAGTAACAGTCTGCAGAAATTGAAGTGCTGGAGGAGAGAAGGATACGAGGTCTTGACCAAGAGTTTGTGCTGGAGAGAAGACTGGAGTGTATATACTGGAGTGTATATAGGAGTCCCAAGCAATTTACACTGAATATTCCTGGGCATCCCATGAATCCCTATTTCCCATCCCTGTTCAACCCCCTTAATAAAAAAACAAAAAAAAAAAAAAAAAGTTTATTGATGTAACCGCTGCAATAGTATACAATCTAATATTTCCTATATAACTATTGCATACATGTATTAATTTGTCTAGTCCCTATAGTTGCTAATCTGTAAGAGTCTGATAAGCACAATGATATAACAAACACATCTGCTTAGTAAACAAGTTACATTTATTCCCAAGAGAATAGGAATGTACTAAAACAGCAGAATTAGGAAAAAAACTAACATAAAGGTATTACAAGAAATTGCAATGTTACCAAGCTTACAATCAGAACACAATATTTATCGGCATATAACACGCACAGGCATATAACACGCACATTCATTTTAAGAGGGAAGTTTGAGGAAAAAAACTTAAATTTTAAATAAGGAACTTTGAAGCAAAATAAGGGTCAGTGCCCATCAGCAGCCTCACCATTGCCATCAATGCAGCCTGATCAATGCTCATCTGCAGCCTCACAAGTGCCATCAATGCAGCCTCATCATTCCACATCAATGCAGCCTCACCATTGCCATCAATGCAGCAGCCTCACCATTGACATCAATGCAGCAGCCTCACCATTGCCATCAGTGCAGCAGCCTCACCATTGCCATCAGTTCAGCCTGATCGATGCCCATCTGCAGCCTAGAGGGGACAGGGAGGGGGGCGAGACGAGCGCCGACAGATTACATACAGTGAGAATGCCCTATGATAGACAGAACAGTGGTCCAATGGTGGCCCAGGAGACAGGAATTCCTATTACAGAGGCCGCCATGTAAACAGGAGATTCTCACTGTATGTAATCTGATGGCGCTCATCCCGCCCCCCCTCCGAGGCAGCTAAAATTGAAGTATCGGCGTATAACACGCACATGCTATTTGCACCCGATTTTCATGGTGAAAAAGTGAGTGTTATACACCAATAAATACAGTACTTATCACATCCTCTTGGCTGGTGTCCAGGTGTAGTAAGAGAAAGCTCTGTGCCGCATGGAGTTTAGGCCCAACTCAGCACCCAGAGCAAGGCCTCAAGATGGCCGAGCCATGAGGCTTGCACAGACCTGCATCAGCAGAGAGAGAAAGGGGAAAAGAGGAAGAATTGCCTGTGTGTGTGCTCTTTTCATTCAAACATGCACGCCTACTCATGGCTACCCCCATTTGCCTTCCATCCAATAGATATTGCCAAGAGGTAGTTCTTCAAATGTCTACCCATTCTTCTAGGAAGCATGCTGTATTGTCCACTAGGGGCAGCGTTTGTCCATGAATCATCTCTATTAGCCCTGTGTCAAATCTCAATAGACATCTTGGCAGCAGTGGTCTCTTTGAAGCTTGTAATCACACATATCACAGCAGGTGGGCTTGAGCCAAGCCATTGTTCTGATTACAAAGCTTTGATGTGTTTCATTCCAACTGAGTCTACCTGGCTGAGCTTGGCAATAGGAAACATATGTAGACCATCCAGAAATGTGATATTAATTAATGTTGCATTCCAACACTTATGGACTATTCTATGTCTCTGAGTGACTGACAGGTGAACCACTACATTCAGCAACCCCTACGGGGGCATGGCTACATTCATTTCTATCTCTCTCATACCATCTTTTTGAAATTATTACATTTTCTAATGCTGTTTGTAGAATGAAGCCGAGTTAAGGATAAGATGCAACTGATGAACAATTAACTATTACCTACAGGGCACTTTTACCCCCTTCCTGCCCAGGTCAATTTTCAGCCTTCAGCACTGTCGAGCGTTGAATGACAATTGCGCGGTCATGCAACACTGTACCCAAACAACATTTTTATTATTTTTTTAGACAGATAGAGCTTTCTTTTGGTGGTATTTAATCACCACTGGGTTTTTTTTTGCTAAAAAAATTAAAAAAGACTGAAAATGTTGAAAAAAAAGTTTTTCTTAGTTTCTGTTTGTAAATAAGTAATTTTTCTCCTTCACTTATGTGTGCTGATGAGGCTGCACTGATGAGCACTGATTGGCACCATAGGCTGCACTGATGGGCACTGATGAGCACTGATGAGCACTAATGACATAGCAATGAAGGGCACTAATGAGGTGGCACTGATAAGGAGGCACTAATATGCAGCACTAATGGGCACTTATAGGCAGCACTAATGAGCACTGGTAGGCGGCACTGATGGGCACTCATAGGTGCCACTGATGGTCACTGATAGGCTGCACTTATAGGTACTGATAGGCAGCATGGATATGCGGCACTGATTGGCAATATTGATGGGCGGCACTGATGGGTACTGAAAGGCATCACTGATGGGCACTGATTGGCATCCCTGATGGGCACTGTTCACCAACCTGAACAACTTAAGACCCATCTCATTGCTCCTATTCACCTCTAAACTTTTAGAACGCTTAGTATACAACTTTCTTAGCTCCTACCTCACTGAAAACAACCTTCTTGACCTCTTACAGTCTGGCTTTCGCTCTCAGCACTTCACAGAAACTACACTACTTAAACGCATTAATGATTTACTAACTGCTAAAACCAATGGTCACTACTCCATACTCTTACTATTAGACCTCTCTGCGGCCTTTGATACTGTTGACCACCCACTCCTTCTCAATAAACTTCACTCCCTTGTCCTCCAAGATTTTGCGCTATCCTGGTTCTCCCCCTACATATCATAGCACTCCTTCAGTGTTACCCATAACTCTGTCTCTTCCTCTTCACTTCCTCTTTCTGTAGGGGTCCCCCAAAGCTCTGTTCTTGGACCACTTCTCTTCTCTATGTACACCTCCTCTCTTGGTCACTTAATTACCTCCCACGGCTTCCAATACCATCTCTATGCCAATGACACCCAAATCTATCTCTCTACTCCTCACCTCACTCCTTCAATCTCCTCTCACATTACTAACTTACTAACTGGCATATCAGTATGGATGTCGCACCACTTCCTTAAACTTAATCTCTCTAAAACCAAGCTAATAATATTCCCCCCTGCCCGTGACCCCCTCTATCTTAGCCTCCATAACATCTCTAAAATTCACCCCTTTTTAAGTAATAAAACCACAAAGCTACTCATTCACTCCCTTGTTATCTCTCCCTTGTTATCTCTCGCCTTGACTATTGCAACTCCCTTCTCATAAGCCTACCTCTCCTCTCCATGAATGCTGCTGCCAGACTCATCTACAGTACCTTACCAACCGCTCAGTGTCTGCTACCCCTCTCCACCAATCCCTACAGTGGTTTTTGATCACCTAGCAAATTCAATTTAAGATACCAAGAAAAACATACAAAGCCATGCACAACTCTGCCCCGAGCAACATCACCAATTTTTTCTCCAAATATCACCCACACCGTCCTCTCCACTCCTCTCAAGACCTTGTACTCTCAAGTTCCCTTGTCTCCTCCTAACATGCTTTTCTCCAGGACTTCTCCAGAGCCTCTCCCAACCTCTGGAACTCTCTACCTCAATATGTCCATCTATCTCCTACTCTGGCTGCCTCTAGGCGATCCCTGAAAACTCATCTCTTCAGGGAAGTCTACCACGTCTCCAACTAATCTTTTATCACTTCCATTAGCTCCTCCACCACAGTTATAACTTTTTGTACCACTTGCCACACCCATTTAGACTGTAAGCTCTTATGAGCTGGGCCCTCTTAACCCTCTTGTATTTTATTGTATTGTAACTGTACTGTCTTCCTTTTTTTATTGTAAAGCACTGAGTAAACTGCTGGCGCTATATAAATCCTATATAATAATAATAATAATAATAATAATTAAATTAACCCGAATGACTCAGAAAATGCAGGGGAATATACAGAGATATAATGACAATGGTTAACATTGTGGTATAATATCTGGAACTCTTGAAATTGTGACAATTAACTCCTTGGTAAATTTTAAATGTATAATTATTGTGCCCTAGTTACAAAAATATCCTTGGAATTCCCTCTGTGCAGCTCGCTGTGAGTGTGCAAGGATCTTTGTGTTAGGCAGCAGTACAACAGCATTCCTTCTTGATTTCTAACTCTTTTTTGTAGCTGAAGCCTTCCTTTCTGATTTAGGTCACTTAATCAAAACCAGAGTCAGATCAAACCATTTGCCCACCAGGTCTCCTGAAATGATCATTCTGACTTGTTTTCTGCTGCAGTATGACTGACAAAAATGACTTTTTTTAAAACTGATCTGCTTTATATTCTTTAGCAAGGGCATGGGCTCTATGATTTGCCGGAGGCCAGAAATGAACTTTTTACCTTTCTAAAGCTGCTCAAGAAATCCAGCTATAGATACAAGCGATTTTAAAACAGAAAGGTTCAGATTTTATAGATATGTGGTTCTACATAAAATATTTGATATTTGAAAACATCTTGCATGTCTAATTTTTAATTCTATAAAAGCTGCAGATGTGGTTAAAAAAAAAAAGAAATGAAAAGAAGAAGAATTAGAAATATATATAAATATTTTCCAAGAAATCCTCTTGCTGTCAAGTTTTCTGATTTGATAAAGTGGATGCAAAAAAAGCTTATCCTTTTTTTTTATGCAGTAGCTTATTCTGACAAACTTCTATATTTGGTTTATGCATTGGCACTTTAATGGTAATGTTGGGGGGTCCATCGATAAAGGGCGTAGGAGTAGTCCAATAAAAAATGTAGCTATTCATGAATGCAATATAGTAGATTGCCACATTAATGTGTCCCTGATCACCGCCATACCAGTCATATTGTCTCTGATCACTGCTACACCAGCCATATTGTTCTTAATTACAGCCACACCAGTTACAGTGTCCCTGATCACCACCACACCAGTTACAGTAGCTATGCTTATCGCCACACAGTCATATTGTCTCTAATCACTGCAGAACCAATCATATTGTCCCTGATCACCACCACAACAGATACAGTGTCATTGATCAACACTGCAATGGTTACAGTGTCCTGGATCACTGCCACATCAGTTATAGTGTTATAGTGTCCCTGAACACCACCTGTACTAATCCTGACCTGTTTATTGACTACGTTTCTACCTATTGCCTGGACCCATTCTATGCTTGTTTGTTGACCATATCTCTGCCTGTGGCCTGAACTGATCCATCTGCACATCCCGCTGACTACATTCCTTCAAGACACCAGGACAGTGAACATGGCATTTCTGGGGGCAGTCATGTACCAGTAGACTAGGCTTGCTTGGCTTATAGGAATTGGGACTGCTACAAGTGATGCTACACTACACTATATTCCCTGACTACTCTTATAGAGGTGACAGTGCACAGAACAGGTAAGTATAACATATTTTTTTTGTAAAAATTAGCCTTTAGAATGACTTTAATATGCACTTGCTTTTGATAATGCTGTAGTGTAAGAATTTTTTTAAAAGATTGTGCTCAAGAACTACTTATGTTGCATCATCTGCCAGACTGAGTTGAGAAATTAAGAAGGCTGGGTCATAGACGCAACATGCGCTGGCCTTGCATGTTTGTTACTCAACTACTGATGATTTTTTTAATGCTGTACAGGCTTATGGAAGTTGCAGCCTCCAGGCTGTTGCCGGAACTTGGAATCTTGGGCTGATCTTGATGCTTAACTATATGAATACCAGGCTGTAATATCCCTTCTTTACCAGACCATTTTTTGTATTCTAAATACTTTGACTGACAGTTGACATGCAACACTCTACCAAATCAAATTATATATTTTTTATTTCGCCTCAAAGAGCTTTCTTGCGATTGTTTTTAATAACCACTATTTTTTGCATTACATATAGGAAAAAAGACCTACAATGTGAAAATACCAGGAGGGCGTACATGGACGTCCCAGGGAACAAGCAAGCGGAGCGCTCTGTGATCACCGAGTCCTTGTACTTGGCTGATCACAGAGCAGGGTCAAGGGCAAATCACAACGGGCCTTTTACCACGTGATCAGCTATCAGCCAATGTGAGTGATCATCAGTGCTACTTATCTGTGCCCACCAGTGCCACCTATCAGTTCCCACCAGTGCCACCTATCAGTGCCCATCAGTACTGCTAATCAGTGCCCATCAGTGCCACCTATCAGTCTCTACCAGTGCCACCTATCATTGCCCATCATTGCTGTCAATCAGTGCCCATCAGTGCCTCCTAATCAGTGCTACCTATCAGTGTCCATCAGTGCCACCTCTCCATGCCTCCTGATCAGTGCCCACCAGTGCCGCCTCATCAGTGTGAATCAGTGCCACCTATCAGTGCCCATCAGTGCTGTCTATCAGTGCCCATCAGTGCCACCTCATCAGTGGCCATCAGTGAAGGAGAAAAATTACCTGTTTGCAAAATTTTACAGTGCCTCGAAAAAGTATTTTTACCTATTTTGTTACATTACAGCCTTTAGTTCGATGTTTTTTTTAATCTGAATGATATGTGATGGATCAGAACACAATAGTCTAAGTTGGTGAAGTAAAATTAGAAAAATATAAACATAAAACTATTTTTCAGAAATAAAAATCTGATAATTGGCATGTGCGTATATACTCACCTCCTTTGTTATGAAGCCCATAAAAAGCTCTTGTGCAACCAATTACCTTCAGAAGTCACATATTAGTGAAATGATGTCCACCTGTGTGCAATCTAAGTGTCACATGATCTGTTTTTTACATATACACACCTTTTTGAAAGGCCCCAGAGGCTGCAACACCTAAACAAGAGGCACCACTAACCAAACACTGCCATCAAGACCAAGGAACTCTCCAAACGAGTAAGGGACAATGTTTTTGAGAAGTACAAGTCAGGGTTAGGTTATAAAAAAATATCCAAATCTTTGATGATCCCTAGGAGCACTATCAAATCTATCATAACCAAATGGAAAGAACATGGCACTACAGCAAACCTGCCAAGAGATGGTCGCACACCAAAACTCATGGACCGGGGCAAGGAGGGAATTAATCAGAGAGGCAGCACAGAGACCTAAGGTAACCCTGGAGGAGCTGCAGAGTTCCGCAGCAGAGACTGGAGTATCTGTACATAGGACGACAATAAGCCATACGCTCCATAGAGTTGGGCTTTATGGTAGAGTGGCCAGAAGAAAGCCATTACTTTCAGCAAAAAAACAAAATGGCACGTTTTGAGTTTGTGAAAAGGCATGTGGGAGACTCCCAAAATGTATGGAGGAAGGTGCTCTGGTCTGATGAGACTAAAATTGAACTTTTTGGCCATCAAAGAAAACACTATGTCTGGCGCAAACCCAACAAATCACATCACCCAAAGAACACCATCTCCACAGTGAAACATGGTGGTGGCAGCATCATGCTGTGGGGATGTTTTTCAGCAGTCGCCTGGGAAACCGGTTAGAGTTGAGGGAAAGATGGATGGTGCTAAATACAGGGATATTCTTGAGCAAAACCTGTACCACTCTGTGTGAGATTTGTGGCTAGGATGGAGGTTCACCTTCCAGCAGGACAATGACCCCAAACACACTGCTAAAGCAACACTTGAGTGGTTTAAAGGGAAACATGTAAATGTGTTGGAATGGCCTAGTCAAAGCCCAGACCTCAATCCAATAGAAAATCTGTGGTGAGACTTAAAGATTGCTGTTCACAAGTGCAAACCATCCAACTTGAAGGAGCTGGAGCAAGGAGAAATGGGCAAAAATCCCAGTGGTAAGATGTGGCAAGCTCATAGAGACTTATCCAAAGTGACTTGGAGCTGTGATAGCCACAAAAGGTGGCTCTACAAAGTATTGATTTTAGGGGGGTGAATAGTTATGCACATGGACTTTTTCTGTTATTTTGTCCTATTTGTTGTTTGCTTCACAATAAACAAAAAAAATCTTCAAAGTTGTGGGCATATTCTGTATGATGATTAAATGATGCAAATCCTCAAACAATCCATGTTAATTCCAGGTTGTGAGGAAACAAAACACGAAAAATGCCAAGGGGGTTTTGCAAGGCACTATATAACAAAATAAAAAACGTTTTGTATTTTTTTCCAAATTTTCTGTCTTTTTTTGTTTGTTTTTTGTTTGTTTGTTTAGCAAAAAATAAAAAACCCAGTGGTGATTAAATACAACTAAAAGAAAGCTCTATTTGTGTGTGTAGCACCCTAATGTTTAGGCAGGGTTGCTCTTAAATTTACCTGTCAGGTGTTTTTGCCTTGGCCAATTGATTTCACCCTAAGTTTGGAATTTCTGCACTTCTCTCTTCTGTCACTAGATGGCCGGGTATCTGGTGACATTAGATAAGACAAGGGTATTACAAGGACAGATTAGGAATAGATAGGGTATCTCAGCCAATGGGCAGGGATTTTCTTGCGTCCCTTGGCCTGCTGGGAGAGCCTATTTATTTGGGTGAGATCAGGTGGTTCTGTGACACCTGGACAGCTGTCTGGGTGGACATACTGCCCGGGCTGCTAAGCCGGAGTTTGGGCCTATCCCAGTCACATCTGGCTGCTAGGCTGTCTGAAGGCCTATCCAGAAGCAAGAGAGCAGCATAGGGTTTGGATTGCGGCTTGCAGTCCAATGAGAAGTGACGGTTCTGCTGGCCGGATAACCTGTCATGGTCGGAGGTAGAGGGGAAGATGTCGCCTCTAAGGGAGTAACCACCTTGTTACCAGGGACCACAGTGAGTAGCGGAAGCAAGTACCGGAGCAGTATTCTCACCAACCGGGGACAGTGAAGAATCTGGAGACTTCGGCAGGTGCCAAGCCACAGACCCAGCCAGTGGGGTGACGCTTGAGGAGTATCTGGAGTGCCAAGCCAGGGACCCAGCAGGGAAATGGGGTGACGCTTGAGGAAGGTACTAAAGTAGGAAGATTAGAAGAGCTCATGGGATTTAGTGGCAGTGAATCAGCAAGTCTAGTAAGAGAGACTGGGACTGTATAGAAAGTAAAGGAGTTTGTTACAATCTGTGTTAGGAACTGTTCTAAGACTCTTGCTATAGGAGACATGCTCCTACACATGCAGATGTGGTGTCTAGCTGGATGACTTTCCCTGCATGGCTGTCTACCTGTAGAAGTCTCCGAGTCTGCTAATTAACATTGCAACTACCTAAGGGTGTCCTGGCCCTAAACCCTCTCTCCCACTGTTCTGTTCAAGAGAAAATAAATCTCTTTGCATTTAAGAAGTGTCTTGCGCCCATGAATCTACCTTACATTACACCCACTATGCCTTTCAACCCACTCTATATAGAAGGATGTCAGCTGTCCTTGGCTCTGGAGGTTTTCATTAGACTAAAGGAGGCCTGGGACCTTGCTACATGTGAAAAAAATGATAAAAATTTAATTTGGGTACAGTGTTGAATGACCATGCAATTTTCATTCAAGGTGCGACAGAGCTGAAAGCTGAAAATTGACCTGGGCAGGAAGGGATATAAGTAAGCAAGTGGTTAAGAAAAAAGTTTTCCTCTTACTTTCTGTTAAAATAAAAATGCCAAGACAGTGCGAACACCCCAAAATGACCCCTTTTCGGAAAGTAGGTAGGGTAATGTAATTTTTTTACACAAGTTTTTAGAAGTGAATAAACATGCTGGTATTGAGGTGGTTAAAATGGGGAGCTTGGTAATGGTGCACTAGATACAGCGCATGTCATACATAGAGGGTGGAGGTGGTGAAGGGGTTAATCTACAAATCCCATACAGCGAGGGATGGAGATGAGGGGGTTCATGTGCAGATTACAGGATAAGGGAGGCAAAGGATTCATGTACAGGCCAACGAAGGGACAGTATGGAGGTCAGCTGTTCAGCAAAGGAGAGTGTATCTGCTGCTGCCATAATCTTTACAGTGCTTAGAAACTAATGAACAACTAATTCGATAATTAGCTCCTCTTTCCTCTCATTCCCTCAATGTGAGAAGTATAAGAGGGCTCACAGATATAAACACCATCTGTAATTGGTGTTATTGGTCTCTCTATTACCTATCACAGCAATCCCAAGGTACAAAGCAGCTCAAATTGGCTCTGTACACTATAATTATATCCAGTAAAAAAGAAAGTACCTGCAGAAACCACAATAAACTTACTATTTTGGCAAAATGCATGGTCATTCTGGCAGGCAAAGCTCTGACGCTTTCTCATAGTGGCCCTTTCTGCCCCCTGCACTTTCCTATTAACCAGCAAGGCTACCCATCATAATGAAGCGCTAAGAGGAATGAGTATGGAGTGGACTTTAATGATAAACTCTGACACATTGCCTGACAAGTTTTGGCTGTAATGACAGGCTTTTGGAATCAGTTGCAGGTAGGTGCCTGCACTTTATCTCCAGCTGTTTCTTGTTTTTACTTTGTATCTCAATGTGTGCTGCTTAAAATGCTATTCGAATAAATGTAAATGATGTAGATACAGGCTCCAGCACGTAGGATCATCACTCAATCCTAGTGCACTAATGTGAACCAGGCTCTAATGTTTCTTAGAAGTATACTTTTTTTATTGTCTATGCTATCTCTTTCTTCAAATTACAAACTTTTCTATGGATAAACCATACTTTTAGGTATTTTTCATCTCTGTTATCTAATTTATAAAATACAATCTATGCTGGTAAAAATGTAATATCCGTTATGTTTAAACTATTAAACATAACTACTATTAATAAATAGATATATGTAAATGAAAACCAGGACTAAATGGATAAAGCACGATGTATTAGCTGTGCGCATTTTCTAGATAAGTTACTGTGGTCTAATAAACTATTGAACTCGACAGCTACTTTGTTCTTGGCTTCCAGTCTGACTTTCACTCCCAATTGTATGCATTCCACATAAATGGATTTTCTTACTAGATCATTCTCAGCTTCTTATATTTTTTTAATAACTTCAGGACTTAAAAAGTCAAATGAAGTTTGAGGTTTTGATCATATTTTGCAGCCATATTTTTGCAAATATGTTTTAGAAGAACAAGATAAGGCTACATTAACACATTAGCTCATATTAAAAGGGAAGCACTAAGGCTGGAAAAAAAATCCACTTATCTTAAATACTTTCTTGTAAACCATAAGCAAAGTAATCCCCCAGGTCAATAGTTCAAAAGTTCATATTCAAAATGCTACTGTGTATTGCAAAATAGCAGCCTTTGTATTTAAGCAATTACGTACCTATTTTGTTGGCAACATATCTTTTATTTAGAATAGAACCTCCAGCAGATTCAAATTGCAGGAAGGGAAATATACATCAAGACATTCTCAGTGTGGAGTAACTTTGATCACTGTGTTTTGATGGTGTATATGTGGCATAGAGAGTTTTGCAAATTACTGCTAACTGTGGTGAGGATGACACATCGCATGTTATGTCAGCTCCAGTGAGCTACTTATTGTTTATGCATTATTTATGATTTACTACATATTTATAACTGCTGCTGTTAAAATGTTGGTAAATATTTCTGTTTAGCTCTACAGTAGCCCAAACATTATAATGCCTTCACAGACATAAGGATAGGAATCAACAACAGGGGTATGTTACCCCAAACCAATCATGCCAGCCTCTAGTATTTCCTGGATGCAAGAGACATACTGGCTCTAGTAGCTCCAGTTTAGTCCTGATACGGTTGTATATCCACTTGACCTTGGGAAGATTTACCCCCCCTTCATTTTTAGCGATATGGCACTGCGTTACTTTAACTGACAATTGCGTGGTCATGCCACGCTGTACCCAAATAAAATGTATGTCCTTTTTTTCCCCACAAATAAAGCTTTCTTTTGGTGGTGTTTGATCACCTCTGCATTTTTTATTTCTTTGCGCTAAAAAAACAAAAACAAAACATATCCAATAAAAAAATATAAAAAATCTAATTTCTTCATAATTTAGGCCAATATGTATTTTGCTACATATTTTTGGTAAAAAAAAAAATCCCAATAAGCGTATAGTGATTGGTTTGCGCAAAAGTTATAGCGTCTACAAACTATGGGATTTTTAAAATTTGTATTTATTTATTTACTAGTAATGGTGGCAATCAGTGACTTATAGGGAGACTGCGATATTGCGGCGGGCAATTTGGACACTAACTGACCCTTTTGACACTTTTTGGGGACCAGTGACATTATTACAATGTTCAGTGCTAAAAAATATGCACTGTCACTGTACTAATGACACTGGCTGGGAAGGGGTTAACATAAGGAGTGATTATGGGGTAAAATGTGTGTCTAGCCAGTGTTTTTGCACTGTGTAGGAGGTGCTTTTACTAGGGGAAGGCATGGATCCATGTCCCTGCTTTGCAGGAACACAGGATCCATGCCTTCCCTACTGATCGAACGACAATCTGCCTTGTTTACATAGGCAGACTGCCATTCTGCCTGTGTACCGAACGATTGGCAGGTACCCACCGCTGGGCTCCTGCTGTTTGTGATCACAGCGGGAGTGAGCTGCCGGCGGTGTGCATGCGCTTGCCACACAGTGCCTTGAAAAAGTATTCATACCCCTTGAAATTATCCCAATTTTGTCATGTTACAACCAAAAACATAAATGTATTTTATTGGGATTTTATGTGATAAACCAACACAAAGTGGGACATAATTGTGAAGTAGTAGGAAAATGATAAATGGTTTTCAGAATTTTTTACAAATAAATATGTGAAAAATGTGATGTGCATTTGTATTCAGCCCCCTGAGTCAATACTTTGTAAAACCACCTTTTGCTGCAATTACAGCTGTAGATCTTTTTGGGATGTCTCTACCAGCTTTGCTCATCTAGAGAGTAAAATTTTTGCCCATTCTTCTTTGCAAAATAGGTTGAGCTCTGTCAGATTGGATGGAGAGCATCTGTGAACAGCAATTTTCAAGTCTTGCCACAGACTCTCAATTGGATTTAAGTCTGGACTTTGATCTTAACCATTCCATTGTAGCTTTGGCTGTATGTTTGGGGTCATTGCCTGCTGGAAGGTGAACCTCCGCTCCAGTCTCATGTTTTTTGCAGACTCTAACAGGTTTTCTTTCACGATTGCCCTGTATTTGGCTCCATCCTTCTTCCCATTAACTCTAACCAGCTTCCTTTTCCCTCCTAAAGAAAAGCATCCCACAACATCATGCTACCACCACCATGTTTCATGGTGGGGATGGTGTGCTCAGGGTGATGTGCAGTGTTAGGTTTCCACCACACATAGCGTTTTGCTTTTAGGCCAAAAAATTTGGCCAGAGCACCTTCATCTGACCAGAGCACCTTCTTCCACATGTTTGCTGTGTTCCCTACATGGCTTCTCACAAACTGCAAATTGGATTTCTTATGGCTTTCTTTCAACAATGGCTTTCTTCTTGCCACTGTTCCATAAAGGCAAGATTTGTGGAGTCAACCACTAATAGTTGTCTTGTGGACAGATTCTCCCACCAGAGCTGTGGATCTCATCAGCTCCACCAGAGTTACCTTGGGCCTCTTGGCTGCTTGTCTGATTAATGCTCTCCTTGCCTGACAGTTTAGGTGGATGGCCATGTCTTTGTAGGATTGCAGTTGTGCCATACTCTTTCCATTTTTGGATCATTGATTGAACAGTGCTCCCTGAGATGTTCAATATCTTGGGATATTTTTTTATAAGCTAACCCTGCTTTTAACTTCTCCACGACTTTATCCATGACCTGTCTGATGTGTTCCTTCATGATGCTGTTTGTTCACCAAGGTTCTCTAACAAACCTCTGAGGGCTTCACAGAACACCTGTATTTATACAGAGAATTAATTACACACATGTGAACTAATTTACTAATTAGGTGACTTCTGAAGGTAATTGATTCCACTAGATTTTAGTTAGGGATTTCAGAGTAAAAGGGCTGAATACAAATGCACGCCACACTTTTCACATATTTATTTGTAAAAAATGCTGAAAACCATTTATCATTTTCCTTCCACTTCACAATTATGTGCCACTTTGTGTTGGTCTATCACATAAAATCCCAATAAAATACATTTACGTTATTGGTTGTAACATGACAAAATGTGGAAAATTTCACAGGGTATGAATACTTTTTCAAGGCACTGTACATGATCCGGCACACAGGTGGCGCACTGTAGCAGTAAAACTGCTATGGGGCGGACCCGAACTGGCTATACTACAAATTCTGTGCTGCTGTCCTCTTACAAAAAATTACTCAACCAACTGTGCAAATTATACATATGGTGCAGATAAACAATCTCACATATCTATAAGAATAACACATACATAGATATAAAGTGAGTCATGACCATAAAGAGTGTTCACAATAACTCCTTAGCAAATAAATGGAGATAGAAAAATCCTTGACTGCCGCACTCCATGGAAAAGCATCTTTATTGAAAATATATGAATAAAATCCAAAATTGCAGACAAATACAAAAAGTGGGCACAGCGGGAATCAAATGACTAACGCGTTTCACATCCAAAAATGCTTACTCATAGCTATAAAATAGCTAAGAGTAAGCTAAAAATGTTTTCAGCATTTTTTACAAATAAATATGTGAAAAGTGTGGCAATCCAGGACTTTTCTATCTCCACAGACTTGTGCCTAGCCAGCACCCAACACTGTGCACTAGGGCGGGAGCATTTATGAAAGCACGGAGACTTACAGAGGGGCATTTCCTTTTCACTTAGCAAATAAATGACTATAAACACAATTTTAAAATGTCTTTAAATAATAGTAAACAGTTCGTATCCAATGTGCTGCACCTTAACTTCACTCCTCACTGACTGATAATCCCCACTCCAGTGTAAAACCATAGAGTGCGCTTATAATAAGGGAAACTCGTGCCACTTCTGTGCTCATAAAAATTTCACCTTCATTAAATGACCCACATAGAATGCAAGATCATGAAATGCTTGTATAAATAGCCAAAAAGTCTCCTATGTCCGTATGGTCAGAACGCAGAGGCCTCCTGTTGACTGGGGTCTCTGTTGGTACACTCGCATACACATCCAGGAAGCAAAGGGTTGAGGGTCCCTTAAAGGCTGTTTACTATTCATGCGACTGCATTGTAACACTCATGTTAAAAATAGAAAAAATAGTAGCTTTTCATAGTGTAGTATTTTTCACATTAGGGCTAAATTTAATAATAACTAAAACTCACATTAAAAACACAGCAAAACCATTTTAAAATTCACATAAGGGAATTCCGCTCTCTATGGTTTTACACTGATGTAGGGATCATCAGTCACTGAAGAATGAAGTTAAGGAGCAGTACATTAGATACAAACTGTTCACTAATATTGAAAAAACATTTTGAAATTGTGTTTGTATTCATCTATTTGCTAAGGAATTATTGTGAACACTCTTTATGGTGATGCTCACTTTATATTTGTTTATGTGTTATTCTTATGGGTATATAACATTGTTTATCTGTATGGATGTCCTGACTCTATTTCCTGATATGTTTGGTTATTTCACCTCTTTTGTAACCTTGTATACATTTTGATATTCAATAAAAATCATTAATATAAAAAAAAATGTATGTGCACTATATGTATAATTTGCACAGTTGGTTAAGCAATATTTTGTAAGAGGACAGCAGCGCAGCACTTATTTTATATACAACTTTATCATTATTGTGGGAATACAATAAGTTTTTGCGGCAGCTATAATTATATTTTGCACATTATTTATATATTTTAATATAGGTTTTTTTGCACAGGTTGCATTATTGGTAGCGCAGGAGCTACAATTTCTCTATTTAGTCCTGATACTCTTCACATTGCTGTTTAGGGAAGAACCGTCGGTAACCGCACACTAGCTGAAGCAACGGCACGCACGTGCCATTCTCATGTGCCATTGCTTCAGTGCGCATATGCTGATGACGTCGGCACATGTTGATACAGGGGATATCTCCTAAACCATGCAGGTATCCAGGGTAGCTACAGGTAAGCCTTATTATAGGCTTACCTGTAGTAAAAAGTGGATTGTAAGGCTTTAAAATGCATTGGATACTCTTTCAATTGCCCCCTTGAGCGTTATTGGAATACATTTATCCCTGGACCTTTTAGCAGTGCTGTAGCACTTCAGTTTACATTCTTGGGGAAGAAATGTAGACAGTGGATGCTGTTTGGCTTATCATTGAGCTGACTGGAGCCATTGATACGATTACAATGTAATGTTATTTAACCACTTCAATACACTTTTACCACCTCTCAGCACTGTCACACTTTGAATGACAATTGCATGGTCATGCAACCCTGTACCCAAATTACATTTTGTTATTTTTTTCACACAAATAGATCTTTCTTTTGGTGGTATTTAATCACCAATATGGTTTTAATTTTTTTGCTAAATAAAGGAAAAAGGATCAAAAAAAAAAAAAGACAAGTGTTTTTCTACGTTTCTGTTATAACATTGTGCAAATAAATAATCTTTCTTCATAAATTTTGGCCAAATGTATTTGTTTGGTCCACAAACTATGGTATATGCATATGAAAATTGATCAATTATAATGTACTGATGTCCTATCTCATTTCTTGAGACCCAAAAATGCCGGGACAGTACAATTACTTAGTACTTAGTACTGTAGCATGTTTTTTGAAGTTGTCATTGTTTGTTACAATTTTTTGGAAAATTAAGAAATTAAAAAAAGTTTTTATTTTTCATTTTTTACATACAGTACAGCATCATCATATACAGGCAGTCCCCGAATTACAAACATCTGACTTACATATGACTCATACTTACAAACGGAGGGAGACAACAGGAAGTGAGAAGAAATCCACCCCTAGGAAGGGAAATTCACTCCTGTTATGCCCCGTACACACGGTTGGACTTTCTGACAGAAAATGTGCGATCGGAGCGTGTTGTCGGAAATTTCGACCGTGTGTGGGCTCCATCGGACTTTTTCCATCGGATTTTCCGACACACAAAGTTTGAGAGCAGGCTATAAAATTTTCTGACAACAAAATCAGATCGCGTCAATTCCGACCGTGTGTGGCCAATTCCGACGCACAAAGTGCCACGCATGCTCAGAATAAATTCCGAGATGGAGCTGCTCGGTCTGGTAAAATTAGCGTTCTGAATGGATATAACACTTTCGTCAGGCTGCAATGTTTTAAATTGTTTAATGCAGCGCACTCTGTTCTTCTTTATAATGCTAGAAGAATGAAGTAGTTTTGCTGCTCATATTCACACAGAGTTCTCACAAATGTCTTTCTTTATTATTTCTGTTGATTTCATCAATATAATATTTGTATTTGTCACATCTGACTCAAAAATTGTATTTTTTATTTATTTTTTTTGGTTAATATTTTTTTCAAGCCTGATCACACATAGGCGAGTATAATTGAAACAAAAAATCCTTTATTAAGGGATCAGAACCAAAACAAAGAGGGAGGCAACGCTGGAGAAACAGCAGAAATTGGTGAAGCCTTTGGCCCCCAGGGCACACATCAATTATTTCCAGCAAAAATTGGTGGCCTGAGGAGTCCATATCTAAGGGAGTGCAGTCTGGTCCAGAAGTCCAAGAGATCCTGAACAGCAGCAGATGACATGTATTGTCCCCAGGCTGTGGTCATACAAGAGCCTTTTGTCAGACCAGACTGAATCCAGGTTATCACTCTCTGGTCTTCCTTCCACGCTTCCTTCCATGCTGTGTCTGTGGTGGTGGAGTTGTGGCATGAGGAGGAGGATGATGTAACTCACACAGGTGGGTATTGGGTGTGTTTTCGCCCCTCACCCCCTTAGTTAAAGCTTTATAAAGAAGGTCCTCACACATGAGGCGTTGGCCATCCTGCATGTCCTGCAGTTTGGTGGCAGCCATGGAGGCAAAGGCCTCTTCGCGAGTGGGGAAGGCTCTGAGAGATGCAGAAGCCTCCTGAATCAGCCTGAGTGCTGAATCCTGCATGCTACTCCTGGGTCTTTTGTTTGGAAGGCGGAGGGGAGGGACCTGCGATTCTGTCAGGCTCCTACTGGGAACGGCCTTCTTCTGGCTGCCACCTAGACCCACCTCCTCCTGGCTGCCACTAACCCCCGCCTCCTCCTGGCTGCCACATTCCACAGCCTACTCCTGTGTGCCACATTCCACGGCCTCCTCCTTGCTAAGATCTTCCTGTGTATGAAAAAGGGAAATAGTTTTAGTTTTTTATTCATCAATTACACACACTTTTCATCTCACGACTGTTGCAAATTGAATGTTAATAAATATAACAGACTATCATTCTGAGCCCAGCATTTTTATTCTTGTGCCAATTATTTGTGCCCACTACTGTCTATTGATATGTAAAACACTTTATTAAATCAGCAATTGGTAATCAATAATAACAACTAGTAAATAGGGATTAGCTTCGTGTTCGAGTCGAACCCATGTTCGACTCGAACATCGGCTGTTCGATCGTTCGCCGAATTGCGAACGATATGGGCCGTTCGCGCCAAATTCGTGTGGCGCGTCACGGCCCATAATTCACTGCGGCATTGCAGTGCATTGCTTGCTGATGATTGGCCAAGCATGCACTATGACCCGCATGCTTGGCCAATCACAGCGCCGCCTTAACAGAGAGCCATAATTGGCCAAAGCCAAGGAGGCTTTGGCCAATTATGGCTCAGGGGATTTAGTACACGCCCCACACTATATAAGGCCGCCTGCACGGCGGCCCTGTGCAGTGTGTTCCGGTGTGCTTAGAGAGAGAGAGAGACAGTGTCATTTCATTTGAGTTAGCTAGATTAGGCAGGACAGTCAGTCAGTTAGCTGCACTTAAAGTGTATTGTGTATATATATGCATCCCAGGTGTTGCATATATATATATATATATATATATACACTGTATTCAGTTTAGCTAGATCCGTTCCTGTTATCTTCTAGACTATTTACATTTAGTGCAGTGCGTCCTGCTCACAGTGTTCAGCTAGATCCGTTCCTGTTATATTCCTACTGACAGGCAGGCTTGTCTTGTTACAGTATTTTGAAGAAAATTACTGATGTTCTTTTGATCCTATTAGTACCACAGTCAGGCAGCTAGACTATTTACATTTAGTGCAGTGCGTCCTGCTCACAGTGTTCAGCTAGATCCGTTCCTGTTATCTTCTTACTGACAGGCAGGCTTGTCTTGTTACAGTATTTTAAAGAAAATTACTGGTGTTCTTTTGATCCTATTAGTACCACAGTCAGGCAGCTAGACTATTTACAGTTAGTGCAGTGTGTCCTGTCCACAGTGTTCTGCTAAACCTACAAGTAAGTGGGGTGCGTCCTGCTCACAGTGTTCAACTAAACCTACAAGTTAGTGGGGTGCGTCCACCTCACAGTGTTCAGCTAAACCTACAAGCTAGTGGGGTGCGTCCTGCTCACAGTGTTCAGCTAGATCCGTTTCTGTTATCTTCTTACTGACAGGCAGGCTTGTCTTGTTACAGTAAATACAGCTACCTGAAGAAAATTGCTGGTGTTCTTTTGATCCTATTAGTACCACAGTCAGGCAGCTAGACTATTTACAGTTAGTGCAGTGCGTCCTGCCCACAGTGTTCTGCTAAACCTACAAGTAAGTGGGGTGCGTCCTGCTCACAGTGTTCAACTAAACCTACAAGTTAGTGGGGTGCGTCCACCTCACAGTGTTCAGCTAAACCTACAAGCTAGTGGGGTGCGTCCTGCTCACAGTGTTCAGCTAGATCCGTTTCTGTTATCTTCTTACTAACAGGCAGGCTTGTCTTGTTACAGTAAATACAGCTACCTGAAGAAAATTGCTGGTGTTCTTTTGATCCTATTAGTACCACAGTCAGGCAGCTAGACTATTTACAGTTAGTGCAGTGCGTCCTGCTCACAGTGTTCTGCTAAACCTACAAGTTAGTGGGGTGCGTCCTGCTCACAGTGTTCAGCTAAACCTACAAGTTAGTGTACAAATCTACAGCCTGTATACTGCTGTTCAGAGTATATAGGGCCTGGTGGACCCACACCTTTCCTTATTTTAATTTGGGTGCGGGGTTCCCCTTAATATCCATACAAGACCCAAAGGGCCTGGTAATGGACTGGGGGGTACCCATGCCGTTTGTCTCATTGATTTTCATTCATATTGCCAGGACCCGACATTACATTAAACCCGCAAGCAGTTTTAAATGAGATTTTTTCCTTTAAAAATGACATTTGGTGCAGGGACTGTTCTAAACACGGGAAACACGCGTCACTTTACAGGCATACTATAGACACCCCTCAGGTACGATATTTAAAGGAATATTTCACTTTTTTTTTTTTTTACTTTAAGCATCATTAAAATCACTGCTCCCGAAAAAACGGCCGTTTTTAAAAGTTTTTTTTGCATTGATACATGTCCCCTGGGGTAGGACCCGGGTCCCCAAACCCTTTTTAGGACAATACCATGCAAATTAGCCTTTAAAATGAGCACTTTTGATTTCGAACGTTCGAGTCCCATAGACGTCAATGGGGTTCTAACGTTCGTGCGAACTTTCGGTCCGTTCGCAGGTTCTGGTGCGAACCGAACCGGGGGGTGTTCGGCTCATCCCTACTAGTAAACATCATTTATTTCTTGACCAGAAATCTGTAGAAGAATGCTATACCTGGCTCCAGCTGGGCTCCTCCACTTCTTCCTGGCTGGAAATCCCAGGTTCGACATCGGAAGCCTCAGCTGGGGTGGAAGATAGGGTGGAAGGAAGAGTGGAAGGAAGGGTTGAGAGGGATTCCCTGACTTCAGTGTGGTCTGACAGAAATCGCAGTCACTCATAGTACCACAGCCTGGGGACATAAATGTCATCTGCTGCAGCTCCTGATCTCTGGGAATCCTGGACCTTCTTGCGCTCCCTTTGATAAGTGCTCCTCAGGCCACCAATTTTGGCTTTTAAATAGGAAATGGTTGCCGTGGGGACCACCGGCTTCACCAACTCCAGCAGTTTCTCCAGCGCTGCCTGCCTCTTCTGTTTATTATTGTATTGGGGGTGTTTGATCTGCCACAGACAGGGCAGCTCCCTGTATTTGTCTATGAACAGGGGGAGGAAATTGTGGTCATTGAAGCCATCCATTTTATCTGCAATACACAAGACAAACCCTAATGTCAGGCTAAAGTCTCCTAATCTTGTCCCAATATAGGCCTCAATCTAGAATCAGTATGGGCCCAAGTTTAAATGTTACCTTCGTTATCACGAGCGACGCTTCCAAAACTCCTTCCTCCGCTCACAGATCGTATGTACTACACACGCGTGTTACGCTTTATATACACTGCGCATGCGTGAAACTCCGCCCGCCCCTGACGTTCTTTATAGTCTATTCCCTGCCCCTTCTCGTTCGGCGCAGTGGGGGAAGAGCACATGGTGGAGACACAGCAGGTGCGTGCTAATTACAGCAACGAGGAGGAGGAAAGCCCGGAGCCAGAAACGTCTCAATCCCGCAGGAGACGATTTAAGGCCTCAAATATGTCCTTTGGGGAGATGTTGGAGATGGTCAACATCCTGAAGAGGGACGACTATGACGGGAAGTATGGACCTTACCCCAACCCCAATGTCAGAAAGGCCAAGATCATGGCAAAAGTTGTCAAGAGTCTGCATCGGAATTTTGGGGTACGACGATCGAAAGATCAACTCAGGAAGCGGTGGTCGGACCTCAAATTAAGGGAGCATGAGCAGTACAGAAGGATCAGGAGAGTGCTGTAAAAAAGTAAGTAGTTGTCCTGTGTTCCTATTCGTTATTTTTATTCCGTTCGTGCTGCTCCATGTGCTTTTCTTTACTGTTGTACAGTTTAAAATGGCAACTTTCATGTTCATGGGCACATTGTTCGTCCGTCTGAAACATTGTTCGTTCGGCCTAGAAAACACCATTGTTTTGGCCATATGTATTTGAATACATTTTTGCTAGCCTACTTCTCTTAAAATAATTTTGGTGTCTAGATGGGTTTGTAACTAGAATGTAATGCAAACTAGATTCTGTGTAAGGAGATGACACTCAGCAGCTGTTTACACATCTGGACGCTGGAGCACTAGTGTGGGACACAAGAACACCCTTTTTATTAGGGGGCCCACACAGGTGCTCCAGTGTATACTATAGGGGTGTCTCCATCTGTGAAGCTTGTACAAAACAGGTAAGTATTCTAGCTTGACAAAGTGACAAAAATATTTCTTCATCTTGGAACTCTGCCAAAATAGACAATTGTACCCCACTTCCAAGCAATGTTTCATGTTCCTGTTTCTGCCATCAAATATCTGTGTGCTAAGTATACCTATTTTTTTTTTTACATAGGGGAGAAAAGACTCGGAGGACACCACTCATCCGAGGAGACCACAGACCCCCCACCTCATGAGGAAGTGGAAATCCACCAAAGACAAGCAGAGGAGGAGGAGGGAGACGTGGTGGAAATTGTCACCACAATAGGTGAGTGTCTGTGACCATAGGCTCAGGTAAGAGATGGATGCCGGCAGATTTATAATACATGGTGTGTTTTTGTTTTTATATTTTTAGGTGATCGTGATGTTGTGGATCCAGGTTATTTCACCAGTGAAAGTGCACAGATCCGGATCGGGGAGATCATGGGGTGTAATAGGGACTTGGAAAACATCCAGAAAAACAATGATGTTCAAAACAAAATGAAGAACATCACTGATGTTTTAGGGAGAGTTTAAAACACCTCCAAATCCCTTACTTTTTTTTTGTTTTTTGAATCTAAAAATGTTTCAGATTTTTTGACATATTCGAGAAAAGCCAAATTTTGAAGATGCACACAGTGTGTCAACATGTGCTATCTGCCATCACGCGAGATCAATGTAGGCATTTTGGGGGTGCAACCCCTTCCTCAATAATAAAGTAGCTGAGAGGAAGGGTTTGCACCTCCCAAAATGCGTCCCTTGATCCCCCGTGGTGGCAGCTAGCACATGTTGATGTATTTCTTGTTGCTTTGAAACATGCCTGTTTTACCTTAAATGGACATTTCTACTTTTATTAATGTGACCCAAAAAATTGTTATACAACAAATGCTCCAATGCTACCAAACTTTTGTTGTGGTAAAATTGGTGTTTTCTGTGACAATGGGGGTTATTTCCTAAGGGCAAATCCACTTTGCACTACAAGTGCAGTTTCAGTGTAGTCTCAAGTGCACTTGTAGTGCAAAGTGTCTTTGCCTTTAGTAAATAACACCCAACAGTGCTTTCTAATGTTACACAATCACGCCATTTTCAGGACTACCCACATTTCAGTCAGGGTCAGCTAAAAGAAACACAAGCAGTAAATGTCAGCGAATATTTTAGTAGTTAAAATTATTTTTTTATTTAAAAAATGTCTCAGACATTGTCTGGCATATTGATGGCCCCCCTACCCGCAAAGTATTCAAGGTATCTTAGACGGACCTCGTGGGCACTCAGGGGGGGGCAAGCCAGGATGGCCAGCTTCAAGCGCTGTCAGGGTTGGTTCATTTACATGAATTCCAGCCTCAGGCCCAACTGAGGCAGCATAGTTGGCAGAATTTCTCCTTAAAAAGTTGTGGAGAACACAG
Organism: Aquarana catesbeiana; assembly: GCF_042186555.1. Taxonomy (NCBI): domain Eukaryota; kingdom Metazoa; phylum Chordata; class Amphibia; order Anura; family Ranidae; genus Aquarana; species Aquarana catesbeiana. The sequence continues at coordinate 343,717,176 of NC_133327.1, read as the reverse complement.
CAAGCCAGGATGATGTGATTCAGTTTATACTCCGCCATGTGTATGGGTGTAAGAAATAGGCGGAACCGGCTGGCCATGATTCCACACGTGTTCTCCACCACTCTTCTGGCTCTGGCCAGCCGGTAATTAAAAACCCTCTGGTCTGGGGTGAAGGTCCTCATAGGGTGTTGTGGAGAAACCCCTCTGTGTCCACGAATATAACCAAAATATGGGAGGGGTGGACCTCAACGACCAGTTGTTGGTGCTGTACCTAGTTGCCCGTAAGGCCAGACGCTGGTACAAAAAAGTGTCTGTTTATTTATTTCAATTGGCTTTGCTGAACACTCATGTGCTATACAGAGCTTCACGACAGACTGGATCCTTTCTTAAATTCCAGGAAGAGATCGTCAGAGCCCTTCTGTTTCCAGACGGTGCTCCACCTCACCTTCCCCAACCAAATGCAGAAAGCCGGCTGCATGAGAGGCATTTTCCTTATGTCCTCCCGAGTACTACTACCCAACGAGCCCCCCAAAGAAGATGTCGTGTCTGTAGCAAGCACGGATTTAACACACACGGTATTATTGTCCTGACAATCCTGGTCTATGCATTGGTGAATGTTTTGAATGCTACCATACACTAGTTGAGTTTTAGCGTAGGGTACAGCATTGCACAGACTAGGACACACTTTCACAGGGTCTCTCAAGATGCCATCGCATTTTGAGAGACCCAAACCTGGTACCAGTTACAAAAGTTAAAGTTACTAAAAAAAGTGTAAAAAAAAAAATAAAAAAAATAAAAACACAAAAAAAAATATAAAATAAAAAAAACAAAAATAGTTGTCGTTTTATTGTTCTCTCTCTCTCTCTATTCGCTCTCTATTGTTCTGCTCTTTTTTACTTTATTCTATTCTGCAATGTTTTATTGTTATTATGTTTTACCATGTTTGCTTTTCAGGTATGTAATTTTTTTATACTTTACTGTTTACTGTGTTTTGTTGGTAACCATTTTTTTTGTTTTCAGGTACGCCATTCAGCTGCAGAGCGGATTTATTTATCTTGACAGCAACAGCGTTTGCTCCCACGATACATAAAGCTGTGACTCCAGTGCTGTCGGAGGTGATTTCACTTCCACAGTTAAATACTTCAGCATATATGCCGAAGCGTGGGGGCAGCAGTGGGTGGAGGAGCGATTTGCTCCTGCCTCCACGCCAATGGAATGGCAAACCTCGGCTAGCATAGCACAATCCGCACCCGGCACACACTGAAAGCCTCTCGCAGTTCCGGAACACATAAAGTATCCGGCGGTTATGTACCGCTCAACGAAGAACCGTCACAAGTATAACACACAACCCAAATCAGCTCTGGCCACGGGGAAGGGGAAAAGGGCAATGGCTCCAAACCCACCGGAGCTGGATGGCTCCTCACAACACTCGGCAGCGGACCCTGCCTCCCCAGCCGATAGCCTGCACCAGTTCCCTACGGACCTGGTAAGTCCCCTGCATGCAGACTCAGATGCCTTGCTGAACAAACTTCGCTCCATTGTCAGAGATGAAATCACACAGGCCTCACGCAAGCTCTCCTGTGACCTTGTAAAAAGACTTAAAGAGATAGGCCACCGCACTAATCAATTAGAGCAAAGAATGGACTTAGCAACCACTGTGCTTGAAGGCCATGAAGAAGAGGTGGATAAATTGTCTGCAGAGCTGGAGTCCTTGCGAGACAAACTAGAGGATGCTGAAAATAGGGCCCGCAGGGATAATCTCCGTATCCGCGGAATCCCGGAACAAATCACTGATTTGCAGGGTATAGCAACAGCCTTTTTTCAGGAGCTGGCACCTGAGATACCCCTGGAGAGACTGGAATTTGATCGTATACACAGATCCCTAGCACCCAAACCGTCAGAGGGCCCCCCAAGAGATGTCATCATCAAGTTCCATTTTTACCGCACCAAGGAGCGGCTCCTGCAAGTGGCACGGGAACAGCAAGACCTCTCTTTTCAGGGTAACCCCCTTCAGCTTTTTTTGGATCTCTCTCCAGTAACCATTGCAAGGAGAAGACGCCCGAAACCCTACCTCCAGATCCTGCAGACCAAAGGGATCAAATATAGATGGGGGTTCCCTTTTAAGCTCTCATTTTTGCATCTCGGTCGCCAGTTCCACGCATCCTCCCCCTCTGACCTGAAACGTCATTTTCAGGAACTGCAGCTGGAAATACCACCTTCCCAGGGAGATGCACCCTCTTCTTCCTCCAGGCCCAGATCCTTCCAGCCTCCTCGCCGGACCCCCCAGCCCCTTCAAAGGTCTCAACCCAGATCACAGGCCTTGCGAGACCTGCAGGCCCAAAGGTTCATAGCAGGCCCTAAAGGCTGATGGCATATAACCTCTCAAGTTGACGGTTCTTCACAGAAAAGTTACGAAAGACTCCATGAAACCCTAAGCCTGCCTCCGGTTGCTATCGGACTTACATTACGTCTAACACCCGCTGATACCCAGAATGTTGTTACTGAACTGGTAATAGGCAGAACTGACCTCACAGATGCTAGTTTTCTCCGTTCAATTGAACCTGATCTGACACTCAATTTCTTGCAAGAACTTCACAGGACTGGGCCCCCCTGAGGCTCCCCAACTGCGAGATGGTGCCTCCGGGACAAGTCGGCCTCACCCAGGTGAGAAACTGAGCACTTAATAAGGCATGTCACTTTGGCCCCCCTTACAGGGGTCTTACATGGCGGCCGCGGAGTGTTCAGCTGACTGCTTATTGCTGCCTCCATAGCGGGGTGCAGTCACACTCTGCTACACAGCGGGATAATAGAATTTTGACAGGTTCTACTTTGTTTTTTCCTGCTCTGTCGAGGGTTTTTTTTTTTTTTTTTTCTCTGTTTGACGCAAACATGTTGGTTCCCTCAGCTCTCAGGCAGCCGCCAATATGCTGCGGACTGCAGACAGCAGTTTCCCGTCCCTGCAGGGAGGCGAGTGGGTTTCAAAATATGTTGTTATATTTTCTTACCCTGTTAGTGTTGTGAGTTACACTTTATTTTATTAGTTATTTATTTTTATTATTTTTTTTTTTTTTTCTTCAGATTGATTGCCTCTCCCTCTCTAACTATTGGGTAGCCATGCGGGACTACCTAAATGACATTTTGGTCGCTCGCTCGCCACGGGCCCCCTCAACAGTGGAGGGGAGCCCAGGGCGACAGAGAGACCTAAAATAAAAGGCAATCACATATTTCAGGATGTTTGTGTTTCCCTTTAGTGCCTCAAGCGGTGCACCGAGTCTTGTGCTTAAAGATTTAAAGTTAATTTTACTATATATCAATGCCGAGCGGTTCCGTTGGATCACTGCTCCCCCCATGAGTTGGCTCTTGGTTCGGACATTAGTCCGGACCAACATTCAATCCCCCTGTGGGCCTTTAGACCCACAACCAGTTGCACTCATACTTTTTCAGTACTGTATGCTACAATTTTTTACTGGCTATTATATGTACTACAGTATGCCTTTCTACCTTGTTCTTTTCTTTGTTTCACTTCCTCTCTACCTCCCTTTTTCCCTTTGCAGGTCCTCGCGGTGGGTGAGTAAAGTAGTTTTATGGCTAACTTCCCATGTACCATGACACCTAATTGGTTATCCCTGAATGTGCAGGGAATGAACTCCCCCCAGAAAAGGGTTAAAGTTTTTAAATATCTTAAGCAACAGAAAGTGAACATAGCATGCCTACAGGAGACCCATTTCTCATCTTCTTCTTGTCCTAAATACTTCGATGCCATGTACCCTCAAGTTTTTCTGGCTAATGGCCCGACTAAACAGAAGGGCGTTTTGATTGCTATACACAAGTCGGTCCCCTTCATTTGCAGTAGAGAGATCGCTGACCCAGATGGTATGTACCTTTTGCTACAAGGCACTATTCAGGACACAGAGGTCACCATCCTAACATATTATGCTCCAAATAATAATCCGGGACCCTTCCTCTCCCATATTTGCTCCCTCTTGCAATCCCACCAGAGAGGCACTCTCCTCTTAGCGGGAGATTCCAATGTTACGCTGAACCCTGCTCTGGATAAGTACCCCTCGGAACACAAAGCCCCATCACCCGATGCAAAACAATTCACGCATTCTTTACAAAGTCATGACCTGGTAGATATCTGGAGGGAGCTACATCCCACTGGCAAGGACTACACCTACTACTCCCATCCTCATCATTCCCATTCCAGAATTGACCATATGTTTGTTCTGAGGAAACATCTCCCCCTGGTTGTGTCTGCTTCCATTTTAGCAGCTCCTTGGACAGACCACGACCCTGTTTTGGTTATATGCCACTCACTGCTCAGCAAACCCCATATTCCCCTTGGACTATGAATGACTCTCTCTTATCTTTTAAGGAAGTCCTCACCGATATTACTCAAGCCTCAGTGGAATATTTCAGGCATAACGCTGGGTCAGTTTCCTCCGAGGTGACTCTCTGGGAAGCATACAAAGCAGTACTCAGGGGGCATATAATTCAGCTGGCAGCAAAACGCAAGCGAGAACGCATAGCAATGCGTAAATCTTTAGAAGTGCGCCTAGAATCCCTATCCACAATTTTTAAACAGTCCCCTACTCCGGCTAACCGTAAACTATTAGATGGGGCGCGTACGGAACTCAACCTATGCCTCACTGAAGAGGCAGAACGTACATTATGCTGGGCCTGCCAGAAATGGTACACCAAGGCCAACAGACCCAACTCAATGCTGGCCAATAGCCTGCGCACCTTTACCCCGAAACACAACCCTATCACTCTCCGCACGAGACATAATGTCCTCACAGGTAACCCGTTGAAAGTGCTGGAAGAATTTAGGTACCACCTCACCACCCTCTACAAGGCCCCCACTCAGCCTCCTACTCAAGACCTGACATCCTTCCTGACAGGACTGACATTGCCTAAGCTGTCCGACACACACACATTGTTAATGGATCGAGATATTCAGTTAACGGAAGTATTACAGGGTATAAAAGAACTGAAAGTAGGCAAACGTCCAAGCCCGGATGGCTTCACGGCCCTTTACTATAGGAAGTTAGCAGACGTCTTAGCCCCCCATTTAACGACTATGTTCAATGCAGTAAAAGATGGCCATGCTCTCACCCCTAACCTTTTAACTGCCAATATTGTTATGATTCCAAAACCTGACCGTGACCACACGTCTTGGACCAATTTTAGGCCCATCTCACTTATTAATGTAGACATTAAAATACTGACCAAGATCCTGGCCAATCATTTAAACTCCTTCCTACCATGCCTGGTCAAAAAGGACCAGGTGGGGTTCGTTCCGGGGAGACAAGCAGGAGACGCTATTAGACGTATAATACAGCTTCAGCACACAGCCCACAGCCGGTCTATAGCAACTATGTTACTGTCCCTTGACATGAACAAGGCCTTTGACACTTTGTCCTGGCCTTACCTGACAAAGGTACTCAGCCACTATGGCTTCGGATCGTCATTCTTGCAATGGGTAATGGCACTATATGATTCCCCCCAGGCTAGTGTCAAATACTATGGTTTTGAATCAGTTCCATTTTCCATCAGGAGGGGGACTCGGCAAGGATGCCCACTCTCCCCACTCCTATTTATTTTGGCCATGGAACCTTTGGCAGAGGCGATCCGATCCCACCCGGACATAACTGGTGTTGAGATAGCAGGGACACCCCATAAGATATCACTGTTCACAGATGATATTCTCCTAACCCTAACAAACCCTAGAATCACCCTACCTAACCTGTTCTCTTTACTAGACTCTTTTGCCTCCCTTTCTGGCTTGTCCGTTAACCCCACCAAATCAAAACCCATGTCAAGTAATCTTCGGTCCTCAGACTTGATAACCTTAAAAAACACTTTCACGTTCCAATGGCTGACCTCATTACCCTACCTGGGGATCCGGCTCACCCCAACCTAAGCGGGACTCTATAAGGCAAACTTTCCTCCTATACTTAAGAAGCTGACGGACATGTTGTCCTCCTGGACTCATCTCCCATTATCCTAGTTCGGCAGGATCGTGGCAATTCGTATGACATACCTGCCGAAATTACTCTACTTCTTTAGAGTCCTGCCGGTCCCGATCCCGCCGCATATCCTACGAATACATCAGCGCAAAATCCTGAAATTTGTCTGGGGTCCTACCCGCCCCAGAATCAATAAGCAAATACTATATGCCCGCAAAATCAATGGTGGACTTTCAGTCCCTAACCTACAAGCCTACTATATAGCTGCAAACATAGCCCCGTTATCCCAACTCCATGCACAACACCAAATGCCGCTATGGGCCACTATGGACCTAGTGGATTCACACCCAACACCAATCTCCTCATTGCCCTGGCTCCCTTCCACACATCACCCTCTCGTGACGGGGCCATGTCTGGCCATGTCTGGCCCATTCCATTCAGCCGGCCTGATTTCTCCTTATCTACCCCTACTTCAATTTCTCCAGTGCCCATTGTTTCCACCAGGCTGCGAAAACCCCCAGCAATTCTCCTGGTGCAAGACAAACGGATTCACGGACATTCACTCCTTTTTCACCCCCACCAGGATAATATCATTTGAGGCCCTACGCTCCTCTCACGATATCCCGTTACACGAACACTATAGCTACCTACAGATTCGTCACTTTCTCCAGGGGCTTATAAAATCTCAATCGACCCCTTATATTTTGACCCCCTTCGAGAACTTCTGCAGAGCAAGACCCCAAACCTCGGGTTTAATATCACTGATCTATTCCTCTATTATTACCTCTAAAAAACCACCGACATGGCCCTGTCACCTTCAATGGGAAAGGGAACTAGGAAAACAGCTCGATCCGGAGGATTGGCAGGTCATGACTTTAGCAATATCCAAATGCTCAAAGAATGTCATCTTTTTAGAAAATGCCTATAAGATACTTTACAGGTGGTATTACACGCCTGCTAGACTGGCCCGGTTCATCCCAGCCTACTCTCCCTTGTGCTTCCGAGGGTGCTCCCAGGAGGGCACAATGACGCACATCTGGTGGACCTGTCCGAGGGTACGCAGGTTATGGATTAGAGTTTACTCCCTCCTCCGAAACATACTCCATGCCGACCTCAAAAAGGATCCGTTCGAGGCACTTCTCTGCAAACCAATTGCGGAGCTGCTTCGCCCGGAGCACCAGCTGGCTCTGCATCTCTTTACTGCAACCAAACTAACGATAGCTAGGGCATGGAAGACACAGACACTAAGTTTTGAGACGGTTAAGAATCGCATGGATGATATAATGGTTAATGAAAAGCTGACTGCTGTCCTTTCGGACACTCATGATAAGTTCCTGAAGGTATGGAGGTCATGGGTCGAATATACTAAACCTACCAGATTTGATACCACCCTTCTTCGGATTTAATGCACTCTTGCTCCCTCACCGCGAGGACCCACCCTTCCCCCTTTCTTCCTCTTCTCTCCTTTCCCCCTATTCTTTACTCCTCCCTTCTCAACCAATCTCTGCCCCTAGCTCTTCTTTAACCTCCCTGTCAAGACTGTTTTCAGCCTCTGTTATATTCTTATTGTTTTGTTCTTCTTTGATTTACTAGCATACTTATTTTATTCATAAGATCCTAAACTTTTTGTTATGTTTATTCATAATGCATTATCTACACTGTTAAACTGTAAAATTGCTATGATTATCAATAAAACCCTTTGTAAAAGAAAATATAAAATATTCCATGGACTCAACATGCCTCTCAGCAAATAGCTTGGGATGTCTACTTTCCAAAATGGGGTCATTTGGGGGGGGTTTGTGCCATCTGGGCATTTTATGGCCTTCAAAACTGTGATAGGTAGTGAGAAGTGAAATCAAATCTTTATGCCATTAGAAATCCTGAAGGCGGTGCTTTGTTTTTGGGGCCCCGTGCGCGGCTAGGCTCCCAAAAAGTCCCACACATGTGGTATCCCCGTACTCAGGAGAATCAACAGAATGTATTTTGGGATGCAATTCCACATATGCCCATGGCCTGTGTGAGAAATATATTTGTGCAAAAAAAAAAAAAAATTGGTCACATTCCTGCAACTTGTGTCAAAATATAAAGTATTCCATGGACTCAACATGCCTCTCAGCAAATAGCTTGGGGTGTCTACTTTCCAAAATGGGGTCATTTGGGGGGGGTTGTGCCATCTTGGCATTTTAGGCCTTCAAAACTGTGATACGTAGTGAGGAGTGAAATAAAAAATTTATGCCTTAGAAATCCTGAAGGTGGTGCTTGGTTTCGGGGACCCGTACGCGACTAGGCTCCCAAAAAGTCCCACACATGTGGTATCCCCATACTTAGGAGAAGCAGCAGAATGTATTTTGGGGTGTAATTCCACATATGCCCATTGCATGTTTGAGCAATATATCATTTAGTGACAAGTTTGTACAAAAAAAAAAAAAATTTCACTTTCTCGCAACTTGTGTCAAAATATAACATATTCCATGGACTCAACATGCCTCTCAGCAAATAGACTGGGGTGTCTACTTTCCAAAATTGGGTCATTTGGGGGGTTTTGTGCCATCTTGGCATTTTATGGCCTTCAAAACTGTGATAGGTAGTGAGGAGTGAAATAAAAAATTTACGCCCTTAGAAATCCTGAAAGCGGTGCTTGGTTTTCGGGGCCCCGTACGCGGCTAGGCTCCCAAAAAGTCCCACACATGTGGTATCCCCATACTCAAGAGAAGCAGCTAAATGTATTTTGGGGTGCAATTCCACATATGCCCATGGCCTGTGTGAACAATATATCATTTAGTAACAACTTTTTGTAATTTTTTTTTATATTTTTTTTAATATTCAATGGGCTCAACATGCCTCTCAGCAATTTCCTGGGGGTGTCTACTTTCCAAAATGGGGTCATTTGGGGGGGTTTTGTACTGCCCTGCCATTTTAGCACCTCAAGAAATGACATAGGCAGTCATAAACTAAAAGCTGTGTAAATTCCAGAAAATATACCCTAGTTTGTAGACACTATAACTTTTGTGCAAACCAATAAATATACGCTTATTGACATTTTTTTTTTACCAAAGACATGTGGCCGAATACATTTTGGCCTAAATGTATGACTAAAATTGAGTTTATTGGATTTTTTGTATAACAAAAAGTAGAAAATATCATTTTTTTTTCAAAATTTTCGGTCTTTTTCCATTTATAGCGCAAACAATAAAAATGGCAGAGGTGATAAAATACCATCAAAAGAAAGCTCTAATTGTGGGAAGAAAATGACACAGATTTCGTTTGGGTACAGCATTGCATGACCGCGCAATTAGCAGTTAAAGCGACGCAGTGCCAAATTGTAAAAAGTGCTCTGGTTAGGAAGGGGGTAAATCCTTCCGGGGCTGAAGTGGTTAAATAAAAAATTAATTTTTAAGTTGGGACATGTGTTCCTACGAACTGCAAAGTGACCTCAATTTTCTCTACCTTATAAACATGCCTCAAAAAATTTTTTTAGGTAAGATTTCCAAACATTCTAGTCCCCCCTGATCTTGTCATAAGCACACAGTTTTTCTAAAATCTGATATCAAATTATAGCAATTCCCAAAAGTGTTCAGTAAAATGAGTTTAATCTCATACTTTCATGTGTACTGTATATTTAAGGTGATGTCAAAGAGATGCAGATGCCGTTTATTTTTACAGTTATGAGAACTGTTGTGGAAATAAAGTAAGCAGACCCTTGCATGCAGCACTTTTTTTTTTTTTAGCTAATGTAATGCAGAGCTTGAGCTGACATTTTAATTGATAGCTCTATAGAACTATTTGACTTCATGCCTTGAGGCAAGTAGAATCATGCATACACATCTAGTTGCCCTCTAAAGCCTACAACCAGTTTCCCTTTTCACTTGTCAGGTGCATCAAATTGAAGATCTGTGTAAGCTTCAGTTGTCAATAAGCTTCCTCCACTCATCTTTTTTTTAATCAGAAATTGATGGTTACTTCAATGGAGATAGAACAACAAGGAACCTGATTACTAAATTACTCTGACAGCAGAGCATCAGAAGAAGCACTGGTATGTCATTTTAGAGCATTGAATCTGTCTTAAGTTTAGCAGGGAAAAAGACTGCTTCATTAAAAAAAAACAGAAGAGCTCCATTGATCAAGTTCTTCTCCCCCTGAAGTGTCAAAAGTCACCTAAAAAAAAAATTAAGGAATGCATAACAGGGTCTGCTGCACAGTGATGTGCAGAAAAGATTCTTACCATCCTGCTTCATTGCTGCTATATTTAAAATGCAATTGCTTTTAAATGCCAGTATTATAAAAATGAAATGTTGATTTCATTTTATAGAGAAAATATATACAGTAAATCCATTCCATATGGATTCCTTTTGACAGATAGACTGTGTATGATCGAGTAGATAGAAAAAAGGTTTTATTCAGGTTTGTTACCTACTGTTGCTGTTTAACATTACCCTTTCTCTCTCTTTCTTTCTTGGATCAGCAAAAGGGTGTTCTGTGGGAATATATAAAAAGCCCCTCTTTAGGAATTACTATGCTCCTTTAATTTGGAGGTGACACAATCTGGATAGTTTTACAGCCAGGTTAAAGAGTGCTGATTGGCCAAGAGTCAGCTATCTATTCTGTGGATGAGGTGAAAGGACTCTGTCTTGTGAGCTGGGAAGTGGGTTGGTGAGCTGTCCTGAGGGGCATTCTCTTTGGATTTCTTCTATACTGGGGAATTGTATCCATCAATGGAATCACCAATATTCACTATCTGGCTTGGGGGGGTAATACTGGGTATTTCTACAATGTTCCCCAGGTGAGGTTTGATTTTTTTTTAAATACACTGCTAAGAAAAATGTGAAAAATTCTAATAAGATACGTCTAAGGCCTCATTTACACTGCTAATTGTAGGACCAGCAGTGGATTCCTGCGGCAAGAATCTACTGATTCTTGGGGCTGGAATCACAAGTAGCTTTGGACAGCTGTGGCCACTTAGCCTCACCACATGTGATTCCAATAGCAAGATTTTTTCCACAGGAATCCGCTTTTGGACCTAAAATCACCAGTGTGAATGAAGCCTGTTAGCCCAAGAAACAATTGCTTATAAAAAGGAATATGTTGGCATTTTATATACTGTACATATTTAGGAATCCCTCAGTAAAGTCAGGTACTTCTTCTAACAGTTGATGCTGTGATCCCTCTCTCGGGAGCACCATATTACAGTATGTGTGTCTGTGTGAGAAGAAGGGGACATGAGTGAATATAGTGACTGTATACATGACATGGTCAGTGAAAGTACTTGGGTTGAGGAAAGAAGTGTGATGTTCTTGAGAGGGGGTAAGGAGTCAACTTTCTACCAAACATACTGCACTACCTAATTCAATCAGTTAGGACTGCCTCATGCGAAAAAAAAAAAAAAAAATTAGATTTTCTCCATTAAAAAGTGGGGACATGGAAAAAAGGTGACTTAATTGTGAAAGAAACTTTGGCAACCCATAGATGATTCCTTTTTTTTTATTTAACTATTGGGTTGAACATAAAAAAAAATTACTCAATTCCCCCATCCACACATTCAATGCAGATGGGAAATCCTCCCCACTGTGCCTTTGTATTCTGACAGTAGGGAGACTTCCCCAGCATCACAATACACTGATTGCTGGCTATAGCCAACGGTACTGATCGAATGGAAATTTTCCAACAGGGCGGTTGTACAGAAGTAAATCTGTAGATCAACGTCTATACAACCACCCTACCCATACATGGATCAATTTTGGCCAGTTACTGCTAAATCTGCCTAATTTTGATCCATGTATGGCTGGCTTTAGTCTGGTTCTTTGGAAGGTTAAAGACACCCTGTATACTGTGCAATATGGACATGGAGGGAAGGTGACATAGTTGTCAAAGAAACTTAGTGTGGTCCTTTCTTGGAAAGTTAAAGACACCATGTATACTGTGCAAATGGGAGTGGAGCAGTAAGAGGAGTCAGTTTCCTGTACCACTCAGATTAAAGTATGTGTGGAAATATTGGATGTACTGGCCTAATGTTTCATTTAAGAATGTACACCTGGACCTTTAATGTGAATACTCCATTTCTCTTTTCACTTGTTTCAGGTATAAGGGTTAATTTTAATATTATGATCTATTTCATGGGACAGGATATCTTTAGCTGCCAATGAACAGATTTTCTGGGCAACTACATGTATTGGTCAACATATCTTTGTTATCATTTTTCATGTTTTGTATCCTGGATGCTCAGTCAAGCCAAGATATCTCTTCTCTCCTGTTCTCCAGAACATTATTCAGGTCATTGTCTCATCTTTAACAAAAAAACCCAATGGGAGCAGAACTCTGCACCGAAGAAAGGGGCATGTCCCCTCCCCAAAATGCATCAGCTGGTACTATTATTCACTTGAACCTAAGGAGTTCCATAATGTGCTTGCTTATGGTTCCTAGGTTTGATACAATGCTATTATTCACACTGGCTTTGTGAGTATAATTTGTATCTTTTATCCTTTATTAAAGTGCTTGAAGATAAAGCACTAGGCATCTGTGACCTTTGTTTTTGTTTATCTGTTTTTTAGTGTAGTTACAAGATTTCCCAGTCTTAAGAGGGCTGCAACATCTGGAACATCCACTCCATGTTGCATAGTGGTCATCATTACCAGAAGTACTGCTTTGAGATCTGAGATGTCATTGAGAAAAGCAAAATAATTATCCTTAGCATTTATACAATAAGTTAATGTAGCAGCTTTCATGCATTCCAAACTTTTTGTGGTTAAATACATTTTCTAGCATTTATTTGTGTTTTTTTTTTCCGGTAATGGTAGACACCCGAAAGGTTAGATGTGTTTTTCCCTTTCTTTTAACAGGTGGGCTGAGACAATTTTTCTATGTTGGGACTTTTATATATAAACTGCCAAAACCACTCACTGTAAAGCAGTTAGCTATGTATAAGGGCTCTCATACATAAAATCTCCATGCTGCTTTTGATTTGATTTATTTATTGATTTAAACTGATATTTTGCTTGTGGGAGAAGGGAGGTTACCAATTATAAATAAAAGGTAATTATTGATATGTTGGAACATCTGCAATTCATTCAGTCCCTGCAGACTTTGTTGTCATTTATCGTTATTATTTTTTAAATCTATTGAGTATTCAAATCAAAGTCTAAAGTGAGGCCCAAATGCATGGAGACAGAGTGTTCAGACAAAGAGATGTTGCTGAGGGGGTGGGTATAAATGACAGCCAGCCCTACTTAAAGTGTTTGTTACCCCAACATTTCATATTCATAAAAAAAAGTATCCTGCTCTCTTTGTATTGCTTCATTTGTGGGAAATCCACAGCATTCCTGCTATTCCCCTTGCTTTTTGATTGAAAACTGACCACACTAAGCAGAAGAACACAACATGGTCAGTTCTCTAGCTATGCTAGGAACTCAGGCTACTCTCTTCCAATGATCAGACTTGACCTGACACCGACCAAGACCCCCCCCCCCCCCCCCGCAGTGCCGGTCACTGGAAAGCTCAGTGTACTGCTACTTCTCCTCCTCTCCAGGTCTTATGCAGCTGAGAACAGAGGAAATGTGATCATTATAAAAAAGGGAAACATATATAATATATACAGTATCTAACAAAAGTAAGTAAACCATTCACATTTTTGTAAATATTTTATTATATCTTTTCATGTGATAACATTGAAGAAATGACACTTTTCTACAATGTAAAGTAGTGAGTGTACAGCTTGCATAACAGTGTAAATTTGCTGTCCCCTCAAAATAACTCAACACTCAGCCATTAATGTCTAAACCGCTGGCAACAAAAGTGAGTACACCCCTAAGTGAAAATGTCCAAATTGGGCCCAAAGTGTCAATATTTTGTGTGGCCACCTTTATTTTCCAGCACTGCCTTAAAGGGGTTGTAAACCCTTGTGTTTTTTCACCTTAATGCATCCTATGCATTAAGATGAAAAACACCAGGGTGGTTCCCCAGCCCCCCCCTGTTTTACTTACCTGAGCCCTGGAACTTCACCCGGCAGGGAAGCGCTGTCCCTCTGCCTGGGGTTCTCGGCTCTTGTTTGGATAGATTGCTCAGCCACTGGTTCCTGCTGCTCAAATCCAATGATGCGGGCGACAGGGGGCGAGGCCGAGTCATACATTCGGCGGCAATGGACGCAGAATGATGGACTCGGAAGCGTGCCCGTAAGGTAACCCCTGGGAGAGCGCTTCTCCTAGGGGGTTATCCGATGTGGGGAGGAGCCGCGAGAGCCACTGAGGGACCCCAGAAGACGGTGTTTGGGACCACTCTGTGCAAAACGAGCTCCACAGTGGAGGTAAGTATGACATGTTTGTTTTTTTTTTGTAATAATTAACCCTTTACAATAACTTTAACCCTCTTAGAATTCACCAGAGCTTAGAAAGAACAAAAAATAAAAATGATCTGGCACAACCACACTACACACCACAGTGACAAACCTCCATCCCCAGTAATAGTTGCAAACAAGAAAAAACGTTGGTCGTGGGACTTTAAATGAGGGAAGTCACTGAAAAAATAATATAACGAAATAAGTAAAAATATAAATATAATTTATTCTGAAATCGGAATCAAACCATATCATGATTGAGTACATGCTGCAATAGAGTAATAAGTTCATGACATAAAAAAGAACATAATAAATAATAGTATATGCATCAGACAGTCCAGACCTGTAATTTGAACACATGATTGGTAAAAAAGCATACATGATATGCTTTTTATAGCAAATAAATAATAAATAAATAAACAAATACATGATGCTGTATGCATGAGCAATTTCATAAAGATACAGTAATAAAAAGTCAGATGGTCTTGGTATAATGGAACTCTATGCGTTTCGTGGAGTAATATCCACTCATCAGGAGTAAGATGTAAAATGTCTGAAAAATGTAAATAAATAAATAAAAATATGTAAAAATTAAAAGACAAATTCCCTAATTAGGATCAGATGCATAGGATGGTACTTACATATTAGCTAAAGCGGAGCCCAGCTTGATGTGGGAAAAGGGGAAAGCATCAGGTGCAATGTCTCACCTGGGTCTGAGGCAGGAGCAGCCCTATTGGATCATGGAACAGCCCAGAGAGGGGTCCAGATTTCCAAAAGATGATGCATGTCTTATTTATTTTTTTTTTTTTACATTTTTCAGACATTTTACATTTTACTCCTGGTAGGTGGATATTACTCCACGAAACACATAGAGTTCCGTTATACCAAGACCATCTGTATCTTTATCTGTATCTTTATGAAATCGCTCATGCCTACCGCTTCATGTATTTGTTTATCATGTATACTTTTTTAATTTTTGTTCAAATTACAGGTCTGGACTGTCTGATATATATACTATTATTTATTATGTTCTTTTTTATGTATGAATTTCATATGTACTGTATACTTTGAATTCATTTATTTACTATGTAATATATGTGCGTTTTGCCTTGGCCTATCATGAACGTATTACTCTATTGCAGCATGTACTCAATCATGATATGGTTTGATTCTGATTTCAGAATAAATTATATTTATATTTTTACTTATTTTCATTATATTATTTTCTCAGTGACTTCCCTCATTTAAAGTCCCATGACCAAAGTTTCTTCTTTTTTGTTCACCAGAGCTTCACAAGTTGCCACTGGAGTCCTCTTTCCGTCCTCCATGACGACATCATGGAGCAGGTGGATGTTAGAGATGCGCTCCTCCACCTTCTGTTAAAGGATGCCTCACAGATGCTCAATAGGGTTAAGGTCTGGACAAGTGGCGTTCAGCCACATGAGATGGGACATGCTTGGCCAATCCATCACCTTTACCCTCAGCTTCTTTAGCATGAAGTGCCATGCTGAACTTCCAGTAACCAGTATGAGAGAGTGAGAGCAATAACACCAAATTTAACACACCTGCTCCCCATTCACACATGAGACCTTGTAACACTAACAAGTCACTTGACACCGGGGAGGGAAAATGGCTAATTGGGCCCAATTTGGACATATTCACTAATGCCATGTACAAACGGGCAGACTTTTCGACCGGACTGGTCCGACGGACCAAATCTGGTGGACAATCCGACCGTGTGTGGGCTCCATCGGACCTGCAGTGGACTTTTTTGGTCAAAAATCTGACGGACTTTAGATTTGGAACATGTTTCAAATTTGTCCGCTGGACTCGAGTCCGGTCGAAAAATCCGCTCGTCTGTATGCTAGTCCGACGGACGAAAACCCACGCTAAAGCAGCTATTGGCTACCGGTTATCAACTTCTTTATTTTAGTCAGGTCGTATGTCATCACATACAAATCCGTAGGACTTTGGTGTGATCGTGTGTAGGCAAGTACGTTCATTCAAAAGTCCGTCAGAAGTCCGTCAAAAGTCCATCGAAAGTCCGTCGGAAAGTCTGTCGGACCAGTTAGGTTGAAAAGTCCGTCCGTGTGTATGCGGCATTAGAGGTGTACTCACTTTTGGTGCCAGCGGTTTAGATATTAATGGCTGTGTGTTGAGTTATTTTGAGGGGACAGCAAATTTACACTGTTATACAAGCTGTACACTCACTACTTTACATTGTAGCAAAGTGTCATTTCTTCAGTGTTATCACATGAAAAGATATAACAAAATATTTACAAAAATGTGAGGGGTGTACTCACTTTTGTATATTATAATGTTATAATGTTTTTTTTTTTATCTATACAAAAATGCTTTGCCTTTTTAATTTCTTTGTTAAACGGAATGGGTTGTTTTACAAGGTGATTGTTTACAATCACTTTAATTGTTTGTCTTTGTTCAAATAGTAACAAATCACTAGAAATCAGGTTTCTAAGCTTTCTCAATGGTAAGGACAGTTATCTTTAATTTTCAAGGATAGATTAGATGTTTGTTTATGGAAAGAGTTGATTGAACTTCTGCAAAGTTTGATCAATTGTGGTTTGCCAATACTTTTTAAAAATGTGTGAACTTCAAACTATAAGCCTAATTTATGTCAATAGAAATCTGAATCAGACTCCAAATATGTGTTTTAGAAAGCAGAAAATGATGCAGCATTTATATTATTGGTTCTGGAAGTTCTTGGCAGCCATGCCTAGTGAGAAAAAAGGACCAAAAAACATCAGGGATAGAAAAGTGGCACCTGGCAGCACTGGAATCCAAGCTAAGAAGGCAATAGCAGAAGCAAATATAAGGCAGAAAACAGCCTTCAAAGCAGCAAAAGTCCTTTTCCCCCAGAAGTCTTAAAACTACCATCCCCCGCCCGAGAAAAAAACCCTCAATAATAATGCCCTTTTTAGGTATATAAACACTAAGCATCAGACATCATTTTGTAATGGCTGCGGCAATAACAATATTATTTTTATCCTATAAAAAAGTACAAGTAGATGAATAAGTCATAGAGAACTAGTCCTTTTTATTATACTATATCACACTGAATGGACAATTTACTCTATAGTGACCAGCCAGGGATTGGATGTTCTATAATAAACAAGACAAATTATAATATATTAAAGCAAGAAGAACAGGGACTGTCACTAGGGAAAACTATGTTTTTTTATGTACCATTTATTTCTTCTGTAAATATACCTGTATTGTTAGTAGATAAAAAATAAACTTTCTAGAAAATTGAATCCACTAAATCCCTGTTCTCACTGAGGTGCTTTATTTCATTTGCTAGAGGAAACAACATATTTTGTCCTCATTTATAACAGGCACACCGTAATGTAGGAATATGGGATTTTCCTTGGTTGAGTTGTCTGTGTGCTTTGTTCTGATGAGCTTTCCTGCATTTCTAAATAAAGGAAACACTACTGCTGATATAAAATTCAATTACACAATACAGTCTACTGCATGAGGTTGTTCAAGCTACAGATAGGTTAAAGACTGTCCCTGGAAACAAGTATGTCTTAAAAAGAAAAACAATATGGTGTTATGTTATTGTTAAATTAGTTCTAAACACAAAAATGTTTCTACCTTAATGCATTTAATGCATTAGGGTAAGCAACCTTCTAGCTAATTCCTCTCCCCGTCCCTAAACACTTACTTGATACCTCTATCAATCCAATACTGTGCCTGGCTGCAGCTCTTCTCTCTGTTCTTTCTGCTTTCACAGGCTTCACAAAGGTTGTGGGAGCCATTAGCTCCTGCTGCTATCAGTCAAACCCTGTGAGGAGGGACTGGAGGGCCAGGCCGAGCCATGCTGTGTCTGTCTATGGACACACACAGCCCACCTTGGGAGCATCTTCACAGCATATGGCTTGCTATGGGGGCACTTAGAGAAGAGGAGGAGAGGAGAATGTCAGCAGAGAACTGAAAAAGAAGAGGTAAGGGACCACTCTGTGGAATATTCTATGTGTAATATACTAACATAGAGTAGGTAAGTATACCATGTTTATAATTTTAATTTAAAAAAAATGAGACTTTAAAATCACGTAAATCACATTAACAATTAAACGTTAAACTCTTGCTTTCTGTTTTTATTCAGTATTTTATCACACAAAGGGATTATTTGCATACATTTATTATGATATATTTGTATGATTTACTATGCCACTTAATACACTGTTCAATTCATTATATTGACAATGGATTGCTGAAAGACTGCACTTTGGACTTACAAGGAATAGTGTGGTATAATACAAATCTGTATTCCAAGCAGACACTGATACTGCAATTTGAAATAAACGTTGAAATAAATTACATAAAATGTAATACCATAAACACAAATACGCATACACGAGTACTCCAACAAGAGTCTGGACCTTGCTCAAGCCTGCGTTGATTGTGGTCACTTGAACATTACCTCTGAAGGGAGTTTAGGAAAAAGGAGGAAGTGTGCAGTGTCTTTTACAAAGTAGATGAGTCTGTCCTGAGCAACGGTTGGTGCAGCAAGTGTTTTACTCTGAGTAAAGAACAGAAAGGATGCAACAAACTTTAGAGGGTCCAGAGGTCCCATTCCTAAGGGGTGAGCCAATTGTTTGCCCTACATGCCATTATACAAATTCGTACATAAACCTAAGTCTATGTGTCATTTACTTGCATAAGGCACTGTGAGTCGTGTTGTTAAGTAGAAAGCCTTTGCTTTCCACTGTGTCATGTAGATGTTTAAAGCAAACTTCAAGTGGGCATTTTAACACACGCTACACAGGCATGGTCCGTTGTGGTCACTTGTCAGGAAACCCACCCATTAAGTTGGCCATACATGGATTGAAATTCAGCTGGTTCAGCAGGAACTATCTGAATTTTGATCTATGTATGGCCATTCCTGTTCATGAGAAGTTGCTCTATTGATCCACTTCTCATTAACTGGCTTTTTGGTAAATTCTCCCTTAAGCAGTGCATGCAGCCAATAAGCATTCAGTGTATTGTGATGGTGGGGGAGTCCCTGCTGTCAGCATTCAGTGACACAGTGGGGAGGATTTCTGCATCAAAATGTGTGGATGGGAGAAGCAAGTCAGTTTTCTTTGTTCAACCCACTGGCTGCATCAGGCCTGTCCATTAAGCCTGTCTATTAAGGGCACACGGGCGCCGCCCCCCTATCCATCGCCACCTCCCCCTATCCATGCATTTGGCCTCTTGCAGGACGCTGGGTGCATGAATTACAATGGAGGGGGTTTGAAGCACCTGATTAGAGCCACAGGCTCTAATAGGCTTCAAAATAGGGTGGGCTCGGGCAGAGAATAAGAACGGAGTCCACCCAGGTGTGTTACAACAGCGAATGGCCAATCAGGAAGTGGTTTTTGAGAACTGTTACCCAATTGGCTGAAATGACAGGCGATCCTATTGGATGCCTAGGAGGAAGGGAGGAGCCACACGCTGGAAACCGCAGATGGAAGAGAGAGCCACTGCCCGACACCCGCTACATGCTTAGATGGTCTGGACTGACTGGCAGACAGCAGGGGGGGAGGTGCTCGAGGATAGGTGGTTGTTTGCTGACCTCCCCCAAAAAAAAAACACCAGCCGCCACTGGGCTACATAGATATATGCAGGCATCATGAAGTATGTAGACAGGAAGAAATTTCAAAGAGGCTGCAGAAGACTAGCAACATTAAGATGCAACAAAGAATGGTATAGTTTTCAAAATGTCAATTGTTTATGATACAAAAAAACTAAATGGCATTCAGTTAGGATTTATTTCTACTTAAAACGTAGTCTTCTGATATAAATATAAAAGCGATTAGCTTTTTATAACTATTCTTGCCAATGTATTTCTCCTTTTATTTCTGCACTGACCAATTTCCTATTTTAATTTGTCTCTAGGTCTGCTACACAAAAAAGAATAAATTATAACAAAAAAGTTATAATCCATACATTGGTTATAATTTTGTTATAATTTGGTTATTGGTGTACTATATATCTACACTTATTGCACATGGCTGTTTAACCTCCCTGGCAGTATGATTATCTCAGATTTTTGATGTTCAAAGCCTTACAATATTTTGCATTGAAATTTGGCATTTTTATATTGTAGGCCTGTATCTCTTATGACCCATACACACGGTCGGATATTGATTGGACATTCCAACAACAAAATCCATGGATTTCTTCCAACAGATGTTGGCTCAAACTTGTTTTACATACACACGGTTTCACAAAGTTGTCGGAATTTCCGAATGCCAAGAATGCGGTCACATACACCACGTATAAGGAGACTATAAAAGGGCAGTTCAGTACCAAGTGCGGCACCCTTTGGGCTCCTTTTGCTAATCTCGTGTTAGTAAAAGTTTGGTGAGAGACGATTCGCACTTTTTCAGACTCATGGTTTTCAGATCGCATTTCTGCTGTTCAGTTTGTGCTTGTGGGTTTGTATCTGCTCTTCAGTGCGTGCAGCGAATCCCCATTGACTTGTCATTGTGCTCTTGTTCGTTCGTTACTGATTTTCAGGTTGCTCTTCACAGGCCTTGCTGTTCTTCAGTGCATTCTGTTAATTCGTTCTGAGCAGCCAACCTTTTTCTAGCCATGTTGCGTATACGTACTCATCTTAAAGTTCGTGCTGTGCGGGGGCTTGGTGTTGGGGTTCTTACTTTGACACAAGCCCAGTCCATGAACAGGGTGGGGAGGAGTTCATGGACCAAAAATTGGTTGCTCCAGCGTGACCAGTTCTGTCACATGCTTTTGCTCCGTGAGATCTGTGAGAATGATCCTGACGATTTCACCGTTTGTTGGCTTTGCTGACCCCCTATATCAGCGGGCAGGATACCTGCATGAGGCAAGCCATCACTCCGGAGCAGAGGCTCATTGCCACCCTGCAGTACTTGGCGATGGGGAGAAGCCTGCAGGACCTTAAGTTCTCGACAGGCATCTCCCCCCAGGCTCTGGGGATCATTATCCCAGAGACCTGTTCTCCCATCATCCAGGTCTTGCAGAAGGAGTATATTAAGGTAAGATTTTTATCCTTTAACATCACATTTTATAGTATAGAATGTTTGATAATATATTGTATTTCTTTCATCATTCCCTAATTACCATGATTGTAATATGCTGTGAATGTCCCCTTTGTCCTCATGCATGCTGGATTTTTATGTTTTTTTTTTGTCCTTCATACATATTTGCCTTCACTTACCTCCCCAGCATGCTCTCCTGGGCCTATATTCACCTCATGTAGTCACTTAACAATGTATTTTGTCTGCTCCATTGTAGTGATTTACTCCAAACACCCCCTAAAATGTTGAAAATTGTGATGTGTGCTTTAAATTATGGCAGAGTGCCAGAGGCTTTTTTTTTGGGTCCCAAAATCATTTGGAACCCTCCCTCCAACTGCTAACTCAGCTGACACCAATCCTCTATCTGCTGACTTTGTCAAACCCATACACACTATACCCTCCTCTTTTGTGGTCAGATTTATGGATGAATTCCCCAAAGCATGTAGTGCAAGGGCCTGCCTGAATACTTTCAAATGGTACTGTTGAAAGTTTTTGGATCCTATTCTTATCTTGATAGGTAATAGCAGAATGTAAAAATCTGCTAAAATGTGTACAGTATGTATTTTTCTCTTTGTATTATGACACTTCTTACCTGTCCAGTGGGCTGCCAATAGTGTAAAGTAAGGAGGGGCTGGCCAAAGTAATACACATTATTTAGGCATTCAACTCTCAATGAAGTGGAGAGGGTTACCTGTCCAAAACATCCCCCCCCCCCATAAATTTATTTAAATGGCCCATGAGAGGCGGGGAATCTGATAGGTGGACCTTATACCTTAGTCTTTAAATAATCCCTAAAAAAAGTTATACTGAAGTTGACCAAGAATGTTCGTGTCTAACCTGCTTTCCATGTTTATGTGCAAAATGAATATTTTTTTTCTTGTTTGACTCCACAGTTTCCTTCCAACCCACAGGAATGGCAGACTGTGGCCTCCCACTTTGCCCAGCAGTGGAACTTTCCTAACTACGGAGGGGCAATTGATGGGAAACACGTCCACATCTTCCCACCACCCAACTCGGGGTCATACTATTACAACTACAAGGGGTTCAATAGTATTGTGATGTTGGCAGTGGTGTCGGCTACTTACAAGTTCCTGTATGTGGACGTGGGGAAGAATGGCTGGATGTCAGATGGTGGAGTCATTGCCCACATGGAGTTGCAATGCAGAAGGACTCTCATTCGTCTTCGTTGCGGATGAAGCGCTGGGGGACCATCTTATGCGGCCATTACCTATGAGGACCCTCACTCCGGACCAGAGGGTTTTTAATTACCAGCTGGTCAGAACTAGAAGAGTGGTGGAGAACACATTTGGAATAATGGCCAGCTGGTTCCGCCTATTTCTTACACCAATACACATGGCGGAGTATAAACTCAATCACATCATCCTGGCTTGCTGTGTTCTCCACAAGTTTTTAAGGAGAAATTCTGTGAACTATGCTGGCTCAGTTAGGCCTGAAACCAGAATTATTAATCTCAATGAAAAGGTAATAAAGTGTAGCGCTATAAAAATTCAACTCTATGTTGCTAAATGTAAAATCTCAGTGGTGGAAGTGATATACAAAATTAAGTGTATAAACTGCCTTTATATAATATACGGCTCTAGAATAAATGTGTTCAAAGATTTTCAACTAAGTTGATATCATAAAACCATATAAATGTGTCTCTTAGATTGTGACATCAAATAAAGAAACCATGGGAGGGATCAACCCAAGTATAGTAAGTGGTCATCAAAGACTCTACTGACATGGTGATACAAACATAAAAAGTGCAAAAAACAATGTCAAATGTCTATCATGACAAAAAATGCACCAACAATATGAACATAAAAAATTGTATAAACTAAAAACGCAAAAACGTATAAACATATATGTGGTTATAAAAGTCTATATGGGTTGGTAACTCCTGAGGAAGCAGGATATTCAAAGCTTGTGTGGAAGCTTTTCACCTCAAGAAGTGAGGGATATCGCCATACAACGCCAGATCTTCAAAAGCATACACTTCAGCAAAGATAAATGTAATGCCCTTACCAGAGATGTTGGACTCACAAGCCGTTGGCGGTGAGTCATATAGGTTTGTACCGTCAAAGGTAGGGTTAGATCTGGTTCCAATCCCTGGAGAAAGCCAGGTAGACGAGAAAAACCTCACAGTTCTTACGTTCCAGGAAGGGGTAAGGGTGAACCTCACCCCCTTATCCAGATGTAGGCTGGGATGTTCCACTGGGTTCCCCAATCAGCGACAATCCTCCAAGTATGGTTAGGAAAAAGTAAAAAAGAGAGCTTCCACATAGTGTGAATTCATTTGAATAGGGAAAAAATTATTTATAAAAATATTTCCAACAAATGTTAAAATGGGTGGTAAAAGTTTGGTTCAATTGAACAAGAAATAGCGCAGAAAAGGTAGCTGGGGTAGCATAAAGCACCAACGCGTTTCGTCTGCTAAGACTTCGGCTGGGTTATAGGCTAACCAGCCACCAACTGCGCTTTTTATATAAATGAAATACAGATCATAAACCATCAATTAGGGACGCTTGTGCGGCATGACTTCCAGGTTTGCTGCTTCTCTGCCAGTCATTTGTCATGTGATGGTTTGCAAGCCAATCGGGTATGGAGGGAATGATGGGAACCAAGCCTCCATGTCATCCTCCAATCAACAACCTCTAAGGATTCAACAGTGAGAAGGATCACCTGACCGCCGTGTCACTCGATCTCAGCATGATGGCGCGGTATGCGCTTAGAGGGAATGTATCATTGGAGGTTCCTAAGCCAATCACATATGGAGGAAATGGTGAAAATCCAGCCTCCATGTTGTCCTCCAATCAACTGTCTCTAAGCGTTCGTCAGTGAAAAAAATCACATGACTGCCGCGTCATTCGATACCGACGTAGTGACACGGTAAACACTCAGAGAGAATGTATCATCAGAGGTAGGAAATGGAGACATATGCAGGCTCAGGTTGGAACGCAAACAAACTCCAAGAAACCAGAACTGGCTACCTGCAATGCAACTGCGCTCCAAAGGACCGGAAATGGCCACTTATCAAATGTAACCCATAACTCAATCTGAGAATATAGGATAAAAATAATTTTAAAAAATATATGTACAAAAATATTAAAAATATATATAAAAATATATATGAAATGTGGCGGCTATGATATAAAACAGTGGACTGTCATACCGCACATGTAGCATCAGAATGACATACATATTGGAAACATATTACATAGGAAAAATAATAATACTAAAAATGTATTTACTGTGTGTCAATATATGGATAAAGTGTATTACACTCTAATCTAAGACATATATAGTGAGTGGTATAGACGATCAGAGGGTGTATATCTTAAACTGATCTCTAATTAAAGGAGAGTTGTGAGAAAATACTATGGTGTATAGATCCAAATACCAAAGTACTCAGATTACATTACTATGTGAATAAAACGATCTAGGTCATGTGTAATAGGTGGTATAATGAACCAACCAATAAGTGGCACAAGCTTGATCCTAATTTGGAGAAAATGATTAGGAGAGATTGTAATGTGTATCACTAATGCTAGTGGGTAGGGTGAATGGTATATTCACTAAACGTGGCCCACAGATAAATGTTAATCTAAAAATCTCAGTATAAGATGGGTGGATGTAAAACCAAAACACATCTATCGGATTATATCTACATCATACAAGAATTCATTTAAATAGAGAAATGAAACGTGTAAGTATAAACCCCCATGGGCAGAAAAAAGGGGGGATTTCTATTCGCTAAAGACCAGAAGGTGTTAGATGATCAGTATTGGTTTATAGTTGGTTAGATGATCAGGATTGGTTTATAAAGGCATTGATATCCCAATGTACGTTTAGTCCATGGGGTATATAACATCTCATTTGATGTATCCAGAATGTTTCTAGCCTGGATACACCTCTTAAACTAGATTCTCCTCTCCAATGAGGTATGAATTTATCAATAATTTGAAATGTGGTACCTGTAGGGTTTTGATTATGACAAAGTAGATAATGTTTAGGTACGCTGTGATTGGTGCATCCTTTCTTAATGGCTGTAATATGCTCATTAACTCGTATGGCGAAATTACGTATTGTCCTGCCTATATACTGCCTCCCACAGGGGCAAGTAATAAGGTAGACAATATACATCGTTCCACAGGTTGCAAAATGTTTCATCTTGTATTCTCTTCCAGTAACCGAAGAGATAAAGGTTTCAATTTTACGCGCTTTGCATGCATTATGTTTACTCACTGTTCACTTGCAACATGGGAAAAATCCTTTCATATTATGAAAGAAAGATGGAGCGATGGGAGGGTCTATTGCATTAGGTGCAATTTGGCTCTTAACGGATGGAGCCCCTCTGAATATTATTCCAGCACGGTCGGGGAGTAAAGGACCTAATATAGGGTCATTCTTTAGCACCTTCCAGTGCCTGCAAAAGATATATTTGATCTGTTTATACTGAGTAGAAAAATTTGTCAGGAAGGACCATTTATGTTTATGTTCTTGTGATCTCTTCGGATGTTCTACTAGCAGAAACGTTCTATCGACTGAAGCTACTTGCTGTATTTCTTCATTGATCTGGGAAATATCATATCCTTTATCTATGAACCTGGATTTCAGGGTTTCTGCTTGTTGAAAATAGTCTCAGAGATGGGAACAATTCCTTCTAATCCTCATCAGTTGGCTTCTAGGCACTGATTTTAACCATGCTGCGTGATGACAGCTATCACTTGCACTAAGCACTTGCTTCATATGATAAATTAATTCCAAGTTGGTTATCATTCAAAGTAGACATAAATGTGTCCAAAGATTCCATACTGCCCTTCCATAGGAGAAGGATGTTGTCAATATACCTGGCCCACAAGGCCAACTGTGGTGTATCTAGGGTATAGACGACATCCTCCTCCCATTTGGCCATAAAGATATTAGCCAGACTGGGGGCAAACTTGGCCCCCATGGCTACACCTTTCGTTTGTAAATAGAATTGATTGTTATACCAGAAATAGTTGGACCTAGTTGCAAACCTTAAAAGGTCCATGATGAACCTCTTCTGAGTTCCAGGTATGGTCTTGTCCCTTGAAAGAAAAAGTCCAACTATTTCTGGTCCATTGTCCTTTCTGGCTGCATTTGTTTCTATTTTTCGATGGTTTCATACCTTGATATTTCAGAAATTCTGTAGCATCCGGCCCTGAAGAAGTGTACTCACAGAAACGTGTGGGGCACCATGGATGCAGCCACTGGGCCTCAAATAGGATCTTACTCTGATTAACTTTTTGATGCATCTCATATCATCCTTTTTTTTATACTCACCCTTTATATCATGTTGCTTTGTGCTTCCCAGTATATATGTATCATCTTTACATTATATTTGTTATAAGCTATTTGTTGTTAGATATCATGATGACTGTTTTTATACACATGTATTTATGTAGGCTATGTCCTGTGCATATGCACACGTAATCCTTCACATGTGATACACATCAATATTTTTTTATACAATAAACTCTAACATACAATTTTTTACCCTACCCCAATCTGTCTACTGCCTCATTTAAAGTCCCATTTGGTCCCCCCCTCTTTCTTGAACTTGGGATGGAGGCACAGCCCCATGCCTCACTCAAAGTCCCAACTTTTTCCATTGTAACATGTGCGGTATGACAGTCCACTGTTTTATATCATAGCCGCCACATTTCATATATATTTTTATATATATTTTTAATATTTTTGTACATGTATTTTTTACATTTATTTTAATCCTATATTCTCAGATTGAGTTATGGGTTATATTTGATAAGTGGCCATTTCCGGTCCTTTGGAGCGCAGTTGCTTTCCAGATAGCCAGTTCTGGTTTCTTGGAGTTTGCGTTCCAACCTGAGCCTGCATATGTCTCCATTTCCTACCTCTGATGATACATTCTCTCTGAGTGTATACCGTGTCACTACGTCAGTATAGAATGACGCGGCGGTCATGTGATTTTTTTCACTGACGAACGCTTAGAGACATTTGATTGGAGGACGACATGGAGGCTGGATTTTCACCATTTCCACCATATGTGATTGGCTTAGGAACCTCCGATGATACATTCCCACTAAGTTCACACCGCGCCATCACGCTGAGATCGAGTGACGCAGCGGTCAGGTGATCCTTCTCGCTGTTGAATCCTTAGAGGTTGTTGATTGGAGGATGACATGGAGGCTTGGTTCCCATTTCCCATTTTTCCCTATTCAAACAGATTCACACTATGTGGAAGCTTTCTTTTTTTACTTTTTCCTAACCATTCTTGGAGGATTGTCTCTGATTGGGGAACCCAGTGGAACATCCCAGCCTACATCTGGATAAGGGGGTGAGGTTCACCCTTACCCCTTCCTGGAACGTAAGAACTGTGAGGTTTTTCTCGTCTACCTGGCTTTCTCCAGGGATTGGAACCAGATCTAACCCTACCGGTGTGACGGTACAAGTCTATATGACTCACCGCCAATGGCTTGTGAGTCCAACATCTCTGGTAAGGGCATTACATTTATCTTTGCTGAAGTGTATGCTTTTGAAGATCTGGCGTTGTATGGCTCACTTCTTGAGGTGAAAAGCTTCCACACAAGCTTTGAATATCCTGCTTCCTCAGGAGTTACCAATCCATATAGACTTTTATAACCACATATATGTTTATGCGTTTTTGCGTTTTTAGTTTATACAATTTTTTATGTTCATATTGTTGGTGCATTCTTTGTCATGATAGACATTTGACACTGTTTTTTTGCACTTTTTATGTTTGTATCACCATGTCAGTAAAGTCTTTGATGACCACTTACTATACTTGGGTTGATCCCTCCCATGGTTTCTTTATTTGATGTCACAATCTAAGAGACACATTTATATGGTTTTATGATATCAACTTAGTTGAGAATCTTTGAACACATTTATTCTAGAGCTGTATATTATATTAAGGCCGTTTATACACTTAATTTTGTATATCACTTCAACCACAGAGATTTTACATTTAGCAATATAGAGTTGAATTTTTATAGCTCTACACTTTATTACCCTTTCTATTCTTTTCACAATTAGTCTTATTGTAGTGTTGGCTGCTTTTTTATTCAGAGTTGGCACGGCGGTTTCCTCTAATTTTTTACGATTAATCTCAATGAACCAACCCTGACGGCGCTTGAAGCTGGCTGTCCTGGCTTGCCCCCCCTGAGTGCCCGCGAGGTCCATATAAGATACATAGAATACTTTGCGGGTAGGGGGGCCATCGATATGCCAGACAATGTCTGAGACATTTTTTATATAAAAACATTTTTGAAAATGAACAAATATATGCTTACATTTACTGCTTGTCATTCTTTTAGCTGACCATGACCGAAATTTGGGGAGTCCTGAAAATGGTGTGATTGTGTAAAATTAAAAAGCACTGTTGGATGTTATTTACTAAAGGCAAAGACACTTTGCACTGAAACTGCACTTGTAGTACAAATTGGATTGGCCCTTAGGAAATAACCCCCATTGTCACTGAAAACACCAATTTTACCACAAAAAAAGTTTATGAGCATTGAAAGAAGAAGCCACACATTGTTGATTATCAATCTTTTTAATCAAAGCACAATCACATGTGCATTTATAAAAGGTTTTTAAAACAAACACATTTTTTGGTCACATTAATAAAAGTAGAAATGTCCTTTTAATGTAAAACAGGCATGTTTCAAACCAACAAGAAATACACAAATCTGGAACTTACAAAGTTCAACTTTTGTAGAAATTGAAGGCAATATCAGACATGAGTATTTATAAACTGTGTTTGTCATTGCGTTCAGCAGATGGGGTGAAGTCACCCTTGGAAAAGCCAAATTTTGAAGATGCACACAAATTGCCGAATGTCAACATGTGCTAGCTATCATCATGGGGGATCAATGGACGTGTTTTGTGGGTGCAACCCCTTCCTCTCAGCTACTTTATTATTGAGGAAGGGGTTGCACCCCAAAACGCATACATTGATCTCCCGTGATGGCAGATAGCACATGTTGACACACTGTGTGCATCTTCAAATTTTGGCTTTTCCAGAATATGTCAAAAAATGTGAAAAATATTTGCTTGAAAAAAAGCAGAAATAATTAGGGATTTCAAGGGGTTTTAAACTCTCCCTAAAACATCAATGATGTTCTTCATTTTGTTTTGAACATCACTGATGTTTTGCTTGATGTTTTCCAAGTCCCTATTACACCCCATGATCTCCCTGATCAGGATCTGGGCACTTTCACTGGTGAAATGACCTTCATCCACAACATCACGATCACCTAAAAATATAGAAACAAAAACACACCATGTATTATAAATATGCCGGCATCCATCTCTTACCTGAGCCTGTGGTAGCAGACACTCACCTGTTGTGGTCACAATTTCCATCACATCTCCCTTCTCCTCCTCTGCTTGGCTTTGGGGGATTTCCACTTCCTCATGAGGTGGGGAGTCTGTTGTCTCCTCTGATGAGTGGTGTCCTCCGAGTCTTTTATCCCCTATGTAAAAAAAATAGGTATACTTAGCACACAGATATTTGATGGCAGAAATAGGAATATGAAACTTTGCTTGGAAGTGGGGTACAATTGTCTGTTTTGGCAGAGTTCCATGATGAAGAAATATTTTTGTCCTTTGTCAAGCTTGAATACTTACCTGTTTTGTACAAGCTTCACAGATGGAGACACCCCCATAGTATACTCTGAAGCACCTGTGTGGGCCCCCTAATAAAAAAGGGTGTTCTGGTGTCCCACACTAGTGCTCCAGCGTCCAGATGTGTAAACAGCTGCTGAGTGTCCTTTCCTTACACAGAATCTAGTTTGCATTTCATTCTAGTTACTAACCCATCTAGACACCAAAATTATTTTAAGAGAAATAGGCCAGAAAAAATGTATTGAACTGCATCTCAACAAAACATGGTGTTTTATAGGCCGAACGAACAATGTTTCCTATGAACGAATAATGTGTCCATGAACATGAAAGTTGCCATTTTAAACTGTACAACAGTAATAAAGAAAAGCACATGGAGCAGCACGAATGTAATAAACAGAAAGGATAGAAACACAGGACAACTACTTACTTTTTTGCAACACTCTCCTGATCCTTCTATACTGATCATGCTCCCTTAATTTGAGGTCTGACCACCGCTTCCTGAGCTGATCCTTGGATCGTCGTACCCCAAAATTCCAGTGGAGACTCTTCATAACTTTCACCATGATCTTGGCCTTTCTGACATTGGGGTTGGGGTAAGGTCCATACTTCCCATCATAGTCGGCCCTCTTCAGGATGTCGACCATCTCCACCATCTCCACAAAGGACATATTCGATGCCTTAAATCGTCTCCTCTGGGATCCTGATGTTTCTGGCTCTGGGCTTTCCTCCTCATCTTCCTCCTCGTTGGTGTAATTATCAGACACCTGCTCTTTCTCCGCCATGTGCTCTTCCCCCACTGCGCCGAACGAGAAGGGGCGGGGAATAGACCAGAAAGAACGTCAGGGGCGGGTGGAGTTTCACGCATGCGCAGTGTATATAAAGCGTAACACTCATGCGTCGTACGTACGATCTGTGAGCGGAGGAAGGAGTATCGGAAGCGCCGATCGTGATAACGAAGGTAACATTTAAACTTGGGCCTATACTGCTTGGAAATTGAGGCCTATATTGGGACAAAATTAGGAGACTTTAGCCTGACATTAGGGTTTGTCTTGTTTTGTGTCTTGCAGAGAAAATGGATATATTGAAGGATCAGGCATTTATCACCATATTCATTGATATGTTCAGGGAGCTGCCCTGTCTGTGGCAGGTAAACCACCCACATTATAAGAACCAAACAAAGAGGAAGGCAGTGCTGGATCAATTGCTGGAATTTGTGAAGCCGGTGATCCCCACGGCAGACATCACCTATTTGAAGATCCTAATTGGTGGCATGAGGAGCACTTATCTAAGGGAGCACAAGAAGGTCCAGGAATCCCAGAGATCAGCAGCTGCAGATGACGTTTATCTTCCCAGGCTGTGGTACTATGACAGACTGCATTTTCTGGCAGGTCAGACTGAACCCAGGCCAGCACTCTCCACTCTTCCTTCCACGCTTCCTTCCCCCCCAGCTGAGGCTTCTGATGTCCAACCTGGGCCTTCCAGGCAGCAACATGTGAAGGAGCCCAGCTTGAGCCAGTTATAGCATTCTTCAAAATATTTCTGGTTGTCAAATTAATGATGTTAAATATATGTTAGTTTGGATTACTAATTTCTGATTGTGATTGATGAACCAAAAACTAAAACGTTGTCCCTTTTTCATACACAGGAAAGTCTCAGCCAGGAGGTGGCCGGGCCAAGTAGGCTGCCCGATACCCAAGTCCCTCCCCTCCGCCTTCAAAGAAAAAGTGTCAGGAAGAGGAGTAACCTGGAGGAGGCTGCAATTGGCCTATTTTGGAAGGCTACTGAGGCCCTCAGAACACCCCACAGTGTTAAAGAGGGTTTTGCTGACCTAACAGCATGCAAAAAATGGAGGAGAGCCAATGCCTCTTATGTGAGTTTCTCATTTTAGAAGCACTAAATAAGGGGTTGAGAGGCCAACTCACATGCTAAAGCCACATTTGTGAGCTCACCCATGGTCTTCCTCCTCCAGGTCCTACTCCTCCTCCTGTCACACCTCCAACACCAGAGCCACAGCCGGGAAGGAAGTGTTTAACCACTTGATGACCGCCTCACGCTGATGTACGTCAGCAGAATGGCACGGGCAGGCAAAATCACGTACCTGGTACGTGATTGCCTTCCCGCGGGTGGGGGTCCGATCGCCCCCCCCCGGTGCCTGAGGCGGTCGCCGTTGGTCTGGGAGCGATCAGAGATGAGGGGGAGGCCATCCGATCGTGGCCCCCACCTCGCGATCACTCCCAGCCAATGAGAATCATCCCCTGCCTGTGTGTAGTACACACAGGCAGAGGATGTGATGTCATCTCTCCTCTGCTCGGCAGTTTCCGTTCCGGCGCCGAGGAGAGAAGACATCTGAGTGAGTGTAAAACACACATCACAGTAGAACATGCCAGGCATACATTACACCCCTCTTTACCCCCCGATCCCCCCCGATCACCCCCCGATCACCCCCCTGTCACACTGACACCAAGCAGTTTTTTTTTTTTTTCTGATTACTGCATGGTGTCAGTTTGTGACAGTTAGAAGTGGTAGAGCAGTTAGTATTAGCCCCATGTAGGTCTATGGTACCCCCCTAACCCCCCCTAATAAAGTTTTAACCCCTTGATCACCCCCCATCGTCAGCGTCACTAAGCGATCAGTTTTCTGATCGCTGTATTAGTGTCACTGGTGACGCTAGTTAGGGACGTAAATATTTAGGTTCGCCGTCAGCGTTTTATAGCGTCAGGGACCCCCATATACTATCTTATAAATGTTTTAACCCCTTGATTGCCCCCTAGTTAACCCTTTCACCACTGATCACCGTATAACCGTTACGGGTGACGCTGGTTAGTTCGTTTATTTTTTATAGTGTCAGGGCACCCGCCGTTTATTACCGAATAAAGGTTTAGCCCCCTGATCGCCCGGCTGTGATATGCGTTGCCCCAGGCAGCGTCAGATTAGCGCCAGTACCGCTAACACCCACGCACGCAGCATATGCCTCCCTTAGTGGTATAGTATCTGAACGCATCAATATCTGATCCGATCAGATCTATACTAGCGTCCCCAGCAGTTTAGGGTTCCCAAAAACGCAGTGTTAGCGGGATCAGCCCAGATACCTGCTAGCACCTGCGTTTTTCCCCTCCGCCCGGCCCAGCCCAGCCCAAACAAGTGCAGTATCGATCGATCACTGTCACTTACAAAACACTAAACGCATAACTGCAGCGTTCGCAGAGTCAGGCCTGATCCCTGCGATCGCTAACAGTTTTTTTGGTAGCATTTTGGTGAACTGGCAAGCACCAGCCCCAGGCAGCGTCAGGTTAGCGCCAGTACCGCTAACACCCACGCACGCACCGTACACCTCCCTTAGTGGTCTAGTATCTGAACGGATCAATATCTGATCCGATCAGATCTATACTAGCGTCCCCAGCAGTTTAGGGTTCCCAAAAACGCAGTGTTAGCGGGATCAGCCCAGATACCTGTTAGCACCTGCATTTTGCCCCTCCGCCCGGCCCAGCCCAGCCCACCCAAGTGCAGTATCGATCGATCACTGTCACTTACAAAACACTAAACGCATAACTGCAGCGTTCGCAGAGTCAGGCCTGATCCCTGCGATCACTAACAGTTTTCTTGGTAGCATTTTGGTGAACTGGCAAGCACCAGCCCCAAGCAGCGTCAGGTTAGCGCCAGTACCGCTAACACCCACGCACGCAGCATACGCCTCCCTTAGTGGTATAGTATCTGAAAGGATCAATATTTGATCCGATCAGATCTATACTAGCGTCCCCAGCAGTTTAGGGTTCCCAAAAACGCAGTGTTAGCGGGATCAGCCCAGATACCTGCTAGCACCTGCGTTTTGCCCCTCCGCCTGGCCCAGCCCAGCCCACCCAAGTGCAGTATCGATCGATCACTGTCACTTACAAAACACTAAACGCATAACTGCAGCGTTCGCAGAGTCAGGCCTGATCCCTGCGATCACTAACAGTTTTCTTGGTAGCATTTTGGTGAACTGGCAAGCACCAGCCCCAAGCAGCGTCAGGTTAGCGCCAGTACCGCTAACACCCACGCACGCAGCATACGCCTCCCTTAGTGGTATAGTATCTGAAAGGATCAATATTTGATCCGATCAGATCTATACTAGCGTCCCCAGCAGTTTATGGTTCCCAAAAACGCAGTGTTAGCGGGATCAGCCCAGATACCTGCTAGCACCTGCGTTTTGCCCCTCCGCCTGGCCCAGCCCAGCCCACCCAAGTGCAGTATCGATCGATCACTGACACTTACAAAACACTAAACGCATAACTGCAGCGTTCACAGAGTCAGGCCTGATCCCTGCGATTGCTAACAGTTTTTTTGGTAGCGTTTTGGTAAACTGGCAAGCACCAGTGGCCTAGTACACCCAAGTAGTGTCCCGCTGCCACCAAGAAGACAAACACAGGCCCATCATGCCCTTCCTGCTGCATTCGCCAATCCTAATTGGGAACTCACCACTTCTGGAGCTCCCGTACTTCCCCCATTCACATCCCCAACCAAATGCAGTTGGCTGCATGAGAGGCATTTTCTTTATGTCCTCCCGAGTACCCCTACCCAACAAACCCCCCCAAAAAAGATGTTGTGTCTGCAGCAAGCGCGGATATAGGCGTGACACCCGCTATTATTGTCCCTCCTGTCCTGACAATCCTGGTCTTTGCATTGGTGAATGTTTTGAACGCTACCATGCACTAGTTGTGTATTAGCGTAGGGTACAGCATTGCACAGACTAGGCACACTTTCACAGGGTCTCCTAAGATGCCATCGCATTTTGAGAGACCCGAACCTGGAACCGGTTACCGTTATAAAAGTTACAGTTACAAAAACAGTGTAAAAAAAAAAAACACAAAAAAATATATAAAATAAAAAATAATAGTTGTCGTTTTATTGTTCTCTCTCTCTCTATTCTCTCTCTATTGTTCTGCTCTTTTTTACTGTATTCTATTCTGCAATGTTTTATTGTTATTATGTTTTATCATGTTTGCTTTTCAGGTATGCAATTTTTTATACTTTACTGTTTACTGTGCTTTATTGTTAACCATTTTTTTGTCTTCAGGTACGCCATTCACGACTTTGAGTGGTTATACCAGAATGATGCCTGCAGGTTTAGGTATCATCTTGGTATCATTCTTTTCAGCCAGCGGTCGGCTTTCATGTAAAAGCAATCCTAGCAGCTAATTAGCCTCTAGACTGCTTTTACAAGCAGTGGGAGGGAATGCCCCCCCACCGTCTTCCGTGTTTTTCTCTGGCTCTCCTGTCTCAACAGGGAACCTGAGAATGCAGCCGGTGATTTCAGCCAGCTGACCATAGAGCTGATCAGAGACCAGAGTGGCTCCAAACATCTCTATGGCCTAAGAAACCGGAAGCTACGAGCATTTTATGACTTAGATTTCGCCGGATGTAAACAGCGCCATTGGGAAATTGGGAAAGCATTTTATCACACCGATCCTGGTGTGGTCAGATGCTTTGAGGGCAGAGGAGAGATCTAGGGTCTAATAGACCCCAATTTTTTCAAAAAAGAGTACCTGTCACTACCTATTGCTATCATAGGGGATATTTACATTCCCTGAGATAACAATAAAAATGATTTAAAAAAAAAAATGAAAGGAACAGTTTAAAAATAAGATAAAAAAGCAAAAAAAAAAAAAAAAAAAAGCACCCCTGTCCCCCCCTGCTCTCGTGCTAAGGCGAACGCAAGCGTCGGTCTGGCGTCAAATGTAAACAGCAATTGCACCATGCATATGAGGTATCACCGCGAAGGTCAGATCGAGGGCAGTAAGTTTAGCAGTAGACCACCTCTGTAAATCTAAAGTGGTAACCTGTAAAGGCTTTTAAAGGCTTTTAAAAATGTATTTATTTTGTTGCCACTGCACGTTTGTGCGCAATTTTAAAGCATGTCATGTTTGGTATCCATGTACTCGGCCTAAGATCATCTTTTTTATTTCATCAAACATTTGGGCAATATAGTGTGTTTTAGTGCATTCAAATTTAAAAAAGTGTGTTTTTTCCCCAAAAAATGCGTTTGAAAAATCGCTGCGCAAATACTGTGTGAAAAAAAAAAGAAACGCCCACCATTTTAATCTGTAGGGCATTTGCTTTAAAAAAATATATAATGTGTGGGGGTTCATAGTAATTTTCTTGCAAAAAAAAATAATTTTTTTCATGTAAACAAAAACTGTCAGAAGGGGCTTTGTCTTCAAGTGGTTAGAAGAGTGGGTGATATGTGACATAAGCTTCTAAATGTTGTGCATAAAATGCCAGGACAGTTCAAACCCCCCCAAATGACCCCATTTTGGAAAGTAGACACCCCAAGCTATTTGCTGAGAGGCATGTCGAGTCCATGGAATATTTTATATTGTGACACAAGTTGCGGGAAAGAGACAATTTTTTTTTTTTGCACAAAGTTGTCACTAAATGATATATTGCTCAAACATGCCATGGGAATATGTGAAATTACACCCCAAAATGCATTCTGTTGCTTCTCCTGAGTACGGGGATATCACATGTGTGAGACTTTTTGGGAGCCTAGCTACGTACGGGACCCCGAAAACCAAGCACTGCCTTCATGCTTTCTAAGTGCGTAAATTTTTGATTTCACTCTTCACTGCCTATCACAGTTTCAGAGGCCATTGAATGCCCAGGTGGCACAAAACCCCCCCATTTTGGAAAGTAGACACCCCAAGCTATTTGCTGATAGGTATAGTGAGTATTTTGCAGACCCCACTTTTTGTCACAAAGTTTTGATAATTGAAAAAAGAAAAAAAAACATTTTTTTCTTGTCTTTCTTCATTTTCAAAAACAAATGAGAGCTGCAAAATACTCACCATGGCTCTCAGCAAATAGCTTGGGGTGTCTACTTTCCAAAATGGGGTCATTTGGGGGGTTTGTGCCACCTGGGCATTCCATGGCCTCTGAAACTGTGATAGGCAGTGAACTGTGAAATCAAAAATTTACACCCTTAGAAATCCTGAAGGCGATGATTGGTTTTCGGGGCCCCGTACGCGGCTAGGCTCCCAAAAAGTCCCACACATGTGGTATCTCCATACTCAAGAGAAGCAGCTAAACGTATTTTGGGGTGCAATTCCACATATGCCCATGGCCTGTGTGAGCAATATATCATTTAGTGACAGCTTTGTGCAAAAAAAAAAAAAATTGTCACTTTCCTGCAACTTGTGTCAAAATATAAAAAATTCCATGGACTCAACATGCCTCAAAGCAAATAGCTTGGGGTATCTATTTTCCAAAATGGGGTAATTTGGGGGGGTTTGTGCCATCTGGGCATTTTATGGCCTTCAAAACTGTGATAGGTAGTGAGGAGTAAAATCAAAAATTTACACCCTTAGAAATCCTGAAGGCGGTGATTGGTTTTCGGGGCCCCGTACGCGGCTAGGCTCCCAAAAAGTCACACACATGTGGTATTCCCATACTCAGGAGAAGCAGCTGAATATATTTTGGGGTGCAATTCCACATATGCCCATGGCCTGTGTGAGCAATATATCATTTAGTGACAACTTTTTGTAATTTTTTTTTTCTTTTTTGTCATTATTCAATCACTGGGGACAAAAAAATTAATATTCAATGGGCTCAACATGCCTCTCAGCAATTTCCTTGGGGTGTCTACTTTCCAAAATGAGGTCATTTGGGGGGGTTTTGTACCGCCCTGCCATTTTAGCACCTCAAGAAATGACAGAGGCAGTCATAAACTAAAAGCTGTGTAAATTCCAGAAAATGTACCCTAGTTTGTAGACGCTATAACTTTTGCGCAAACCAATAAATATACGCTTATTGATTTTTTTTTTACCAAAGACATGTGGCCGAATACATTTTGGCCTAAATGTATGACTAAAATTGAGTTTATTGGATTTTTTTTATAACAAACAGTAGAAAATATCATTTTTTTTCAAAATGTTCGATCTTTTTCCATTTATAGCGCAAAAAATAAAAACAGCAGAGGTGATCAAATACCATCAAAAGAAAGCTCTGTTTGTGGGAAGAAAAGGACGCAAATTTAGTTTGGGTACAGCATTGCATGACCACGCAATTAGCAGTTAAAGTGACGCAGTGCCAAATTGGAAAAAGTCCTCTGGTCCTTAGGCAGCATAATGGTCCGGTCCTTAAGTGGTTAAGGAAGACCAGAGAGTGATGTCCCTGGGTTCAGTCTGGTCTGACAAAAGATGCAGGCTCTTGTATGACCACAGCCTGGGGACATAGATATCATCTGCTGCTTTCATGATCTCTTGGACTTCTGGACCAGATTGAACTCCCTTATATATGGACTCCTCAGGCCACCAATTTTGCTGTAAAATAATTAATGTCTGCCCTGGGGGCCAAAGGCTTCGCCAATTTCTTGAGTTTATCCAGCGTTGCCTCCCTCTTTGTTTGGTTATGAGCCCTTAACAAAGGAATTTTTTTTCAATTTTACTCGCCTATGTGTGTTTTCATTCAAAAAGGACAGTTTGTTTGTGAGTAGGCAGGTACATTTCTAAAATACAATGTCAAATTAACAAGAGACACCAACACCAAGCAATCTCCTTGAGATTAATAAATAATATAAGATAATAATGGTGTTGTGGTAACTTGACACACAAAACACACCCAAAAATATTCTGGAGTAAAAAAAAACAGAGAAATAAGACACAAGATCAGGCTTAAAAAAAATTCAAAAAAAAAAAAATTAATGTAAAAACATCCAAAATATATTAATTTTTAGGGAGATGTGACAAATAAAAATATTATATTGATGAAATCACGAGAAATAATTAAGAAATAAGTTTGTGAGAACTCTGTGTGAATATGAGCAGCAAAACTACTTCATTCTTCTAGTATTATAAAGAAGAACAGAGTGCGCTGCATTAAACAGTTTAAAACATTGCAGCATGACGAAAGTGCTATATCCATTCCGAACGCTAATTTTACCAGATCGAGCAGTTCCGTCTCTGAATTTATTCTGAGCATGCGTGGCACTTTGTGCGTCGGAATTGTCCACACACGGTCGGAATTGACGCGATCGGATTTTGTTGTCGGAAAATTTTATAGCCTGCTCTCAAACTGTGTGTCAGAAATTTCGATGGAAAAAGTCTGGCACACGGTCGGAATTTCCGACAACAAGCTCTGATCGCACATTTTCCATTGTAAAATCCGACTGTGTGTACGGGGCATTAGGAATAACACACTTAAATCTGTCCAAACAAGAGTCTAGTAGACAGCTCGGGTATGATAAAGTTTGAAACATGAAATCAAAAATTATAATATAATAAATGATTATAAATAATTATAACAAATAATAATATAATAATAATAAAAAAAATTCAATAATGTAATCAAATCAAAAACACTGAAATTTGCTCAGTTGCAGAATTGTCGCTGTGATTCTAATTTATTATCGCTGTTTTCTAGCTGGTTTAAAGCTGCTTTTGATGTAAAGGGACTGTTTTGGTGGCTATGGACAATTTCCAGTTTCCAGGCAGAAAGAACAGTATTTATAATATAAAATTGCATGTGGGCACTGGACAAACCACTAGGGACAAAAGGGATGTGAAATTATTTGATACAGTAATGTAATCTGTAAAATTACAGTGTACTGTATGTGTTTTGTGTGTTTCACTTTTTGAATTTGGCGCCATTCTCCATCCCTGTGTGTCGCAACGCTCGCAGGGTAATGGAGCCTGGAGCTGTGATAGATCCAGTGGAGGACATGGCTCGCACACACAGCGGGGGGATATCGCAGGATCCTGGGGACAAGTTAAGTAACTTTGCCTGGATCCTGCAATGCAATCCCAAGTGTGGCTCGGGGTTACCGCTTTTGGTACTGAAAATCCACCCCGAGCCACACTCGGGAATACTGCTAGGGAGGTTCAATTTAACTGAAAGAGCGCTGACTTTGTTTCAAAGAATCTTTCTTTAAATTAATATGCAATGTATAATATTTAAGCTATTGAGTGTCAACCCAAAAAGTGCTTAATGTTTTATGTACCCTGTATTATCTTTCAAATTTCTCTGAACTCAATTACATTCACAAATCAAAACACAGGTACATATGGGTTGATTTACTAACTGCTAACAGGTTTTTCACTTTGCAAGGAAATTTTAACTTTGCAGGGGAATTTTCCTTTAGTTTAGTGATTGAAATGAAGTTCAGCTAACTTACATCATACAATCACGTGTAAGCAAAAATACAGTTTTCTTTTGAATTCTTCATACATGATTGGATATATTTTGCAAAGCGAATGTTCACTATATTGTCTGTTCACCTTTAGAAATCAACCCCACTGTCCCAAAACACCTTTCGGCTCGGTTCACACTGGGGCGACTTGTCAGGCGACCTAGTCGCCTGACAAGTCGCCTCCCGTTCTGTGCTATGGAACCGTTCTAATTGGAGCGACGCAAGTCGCTCCGACTTAGAAAAAGGTTCCTGTATTACTTTGGGGGCGACTTGGGGCGACTTGCATAGACTTCTATGCAGAAGTCGTCTCGCAAGTCGCCCCGCAGTCGTTTGCAGGTCGCCTCGCTGAGGCGACCTGCAAGTCGTGCCGCCCATGTGTGAACCGAGCCTTACCGACCTCTTGAATATTAAAGTGTCAAGGTTTCCAATATTTCAAGTAACTCAAAAAGCAAAAAAAAATTTCTAAAGAGGTAGACAGGACCACATTCAAGAGGACCATTCTAGAAGATATTATTGTAAATTGGAATGCTTTACAATTGACTATTTGCTCCACTGGCTTTGGAAATGTAAAACTGGTGAAACACAACAGAAATAAATAAAAGTTTTCTGTAGACAAGAAAAAAAAAGCACAGTCATGTGACCAGTTCTACCCAATCACAGAGCTCTCTTTCCAAGCAGAGAGAACTTTGTGGGGCAACATAGACTACATACAGGAAGAAAAGAAGGGGAAAGAATTAGACTTTTAAGGTAGCCACTAATGCCCCAAGTTTAAAGAAATACTCAACAATATATAAATATAAACATTTATATTTTATTAGAAAACGTTAAAATGTATAAATATCATATAATATGTGTTAACACAACATCTCTCTCCCATACTTGCTAAGGAATAGCGTAGGTGGTTCATAAAGAGTAGCCTAAGCAAAATGGCCCAACAGTACAAACATGTGTTCAAAGTATCTGTATGGTAGTTATCCATAGATGAGGGCCACATGCATTTCGCCAATGGCTTCTTCAGGGAATCCTAATTGGCACTGGGAAATATATTATGATTAGAATTTAATTACATCTTAAATACACATACATAATAATAATTTTGTTGAACATTGCAAAAATATGACATCTGTGTCTGAGTTCATATGGTACATACCAGGGTTAGAACAGAGAGCATGGAATATCTATTCTGTATAATGGGAGGATGGAGAGGGGTGAGCAGCCAAACCGAGAAGAGGAAGGACGTGCAGTGGAAGACAGCCAAAAAATCAGGAGCCTGACCAGGGCAGGGCCTCTATAAATGAAATAAATCATATACAGGGGGTCCCCGGGTTACGAACAAGTTAGGGACTGTAGGTTTGTTCATAAGTTGAATCTGTTTGTAAGTCGGAACAGGCACATTTTTTAAGTGTAGCTCCAGCCAAAAAAACTATTTTTAAGCTTTTTGGATATCATAGGGAAGGGTTAACACCCCTGTAACATTTGTTTTGCTGTGTGTGCCCCTGTTCAGAAGATTTCACCTCACTTTCTGTCCCAATGACAATTGGATTTTGAAAATTTTGGGTTGTTGTGGAAACAAGCCTTGGTGATAAAGCATTATTGGAGGTACCTTTTCCCCATAATAGCTCTTACAGGAGTGAATTTCCCTTCCTAGGGGTAGATTTCCTCTCACTTCCTGTTGTCTCCCTCTGTTTGTAAGTAGGAGTCATTTGTAAGTCAGATGTTGGTAACTAGGGGACCCCCTGTATATACAAAATAGGTCTCCTGACCCCCTAGGGGAGAAACACACATATAAATACACATGCACACATATACTGTACATGCGTGTGCATGCATATACATACATATACGTGCTTTCCCCCGTGTGGGGGGTACAGGGATCGCTGTTGCCACATATATACTCGTTTTGTAGTGTATCTCTGCATACTATTAAAAGGAAACATACACAGGTAGGGACTTACTTGTATTTATATGTCCCGCATCAAAAGTTTCAATAGTTATAGTTCAAAAGACTGGTCAGTTTACATCCAAACGATAAGGCAGCAAACTTCAAAAGTTCCCTGGTGCCTTTAAAAGAAAAGGGTATTTGATATAAATATATGAATATATTGTCCTCTAACTGGAAAACAGAATAAGAGAGGAAACAAAGAGCACAAAAAGGGATAAGCCCTATAAGTGGCCATTCTCCATGCTATCCTCTCCAGTAGTGCTGTGTTCTACTGATTTTTTGTATAAGGCTCTAAAGCATACTGCTGCCGATCCCAGCTAGAAGCAATCCCTGTCAGGGAAAATAACAGAGCCCTCTACACTGACCTATATGCCCTCTCGCTCCTCTTTTATATACATGTGGGAGAGAGAGGATGGTGGCCATGAGTGGAGCTCCTCCCTGCGCCCATCGAGTTGTGTTCCATGCAGCTGATGGCACAGGTGGGTATGTTACCAGGCAAGCGTGGCAACACGTAGTACCGTGCAAGTCCAGAAATGGTGAAGCGGGGCCAAATTATGTGTCCCCTGCCTAATCTTCTGGGGGAAGCGGCATACTGAAAACGTGTCACCGCACATGCAGTCATTTCCTCCCCCCGTGTCAATGCACATGGGGTGGTGATGGGGACAGGATCTCCCCACCCTGCCAAGGATCACAGCCTCGAGTCCGCTCCAAACAAAACACAACAGTGATCACTCACAATGTCACAGAAAATATGTATATGCCAGTGTCATGACCGATCTATAGACTCATTTCATCACGTACTACAGGAGGGTATCCCTATTAGCAGACTATAAAACTGCAATCCTCATACTCATAACTGTCAAGAGGAAATAACTGTGGAAAAAAAAATGGAGGGGAAGAAAAAAAGCAAAAATAGATAAATAGAAAATTGAGAATAAAAATAAATAAAAATAAATATATCATAATAGATTAAAAAATAGATAAAATAAAAATAGATATCAGCACAGCACGCCCGTCTACATGGTCCACACCCCTGCAACCCTCACATCCTTCCATCCAAGGACCAAAACCACACTTTACATGTCACCACTGTCTAATACAAATTGTCTTTGAACTCCAGACACAAGTACCTTATCACAAAATACATATACAGTCATATTTGTAGACAATAATATGTACAATAGAGACTTTGTCGACAAATAGATAAATTGACCCTTGGGGAAATCAACACCCCGAATGATTAAGTGCAAAATTTCCTTTATTCATAGAACAACTTATTTAAAAAAAAGAAGAAGAAAGAATAATGAAAAAATGAATATCTGCGAAGGAGTCATAGAGACCCCATATGCCAAAGAAAACAACTCAGAGGGACACAACAAAGAATATACAGGCATGCCTGTAGAAACAGTAAGTCCCCCCGTTCTTCAAAGGAATCCTCTAGATTATAAAAAGGGCTTGTAGCTTACACATTCATTCAGGCCCGGGGACTTAGTAGCTTGCAAAGTGACTATCCATTTCGTTTCAAGTCTCAGAAGTTGGGGGTCAATATTACCCCCCCATCCGGAACTGGGACATGCTCTGAAGCATAGAATCTCATTACTGATATGTCAAAGTTGTAATATAATCCAACATGTCTGCTGATCGCAGATTCAATTTTTCCATTCCTAATCAGGTAAACATGATCATGTATACATTTTCAGAAGGGCCTTCTAGTTTTACCAACATAAAATACTTGGCATTTGCACGTCATAATATAGACCACTCACACTGTTTGGCAGTTATTATAGTGTTGAGGGGTCCATGTTGAGCCATTGGGTAGGTGTGTATATCTACCTTCATGAATCCATTCACAGAATTCACAATTCTGACATGAGAAGGTTACTCTCCTTTTCAATCTGTGAGAGTGTGTGACTTTTTGGAAGGTGACTTTTAGTTAGGTGATCTTTCAAAGATTTGGCTCTTCTGTATGTTACTGATGGTTGCTTGCCAACATATTTAGCTCCTATAGCACCATCAGTAAGGAGGTGCCAATGACGTACAAGTATGGTGCGCACCTGTGAGTGCTGCTGGGATAACCTTGTGATTAATGTCTGTTGGGATTGTGTGTTTTGTTTTTTGGAATGGATCAAGGAGTATCTGGATCTCTGTCTGGCTCTATTGAAAGCATTCCTCAGGCAGGTTTTAGAAAAAACCCAGTTTCAAGAGTCTGTCCTGTAATTCTCTAGCTTGCATGAG
The DNA here is from genome assembly GCF_042186555.1 of Aquarana catesbeiana. Lineage (NCBI taxonomy): Eukaryota > Metazoa > Chordata > Amphibia > Anura > Ranidae > Aquarana > Aquarana catesbeiana. The sequence continues at coordinate 343,672,853 of NC_133327.1, read as the reverse complement.
AAAATCTTCCTCTTTGGTACAGTTCCTCCTAAGTCTCAGGTTCTCCCCTCCTTTCTTCTTGTATTTAACATTTGGATGTGGAGCCACACTGTTTGCTTTTTTTTATATTAATCAGACATAAGATACATGGGACAATATTACAATAGTGAGTTGGTCAGATTACTGTCAATTTTTTGGATTGAGTAGATTTCTCAAACAAATGCTGTTTCACACAGTGGGGTTAGATATCATTGTTGTATTCAATTGACAGTTTTCAATAGGCTATTGTCTCTATAGCTACAGTACACAAGTAAGAGATTTCCTTTTTTGAGGTTCTTTCAGCTCTCAAACTGAAAGAATGACTGTTAGATTACTGTCAGGTCTTGGCTTGAGTAGACAATGGTTTACATAGACATCGTTGTTGTATCCAATTGACAGTTTCAACAGTCCATTGTCTACACAGCTACAGTAAACAGGTATGTTTTCTGTTGTTTGGGTAACTATGGTAAACAGCCTGACACATAAAAGGGGTGGGTAGAGACTGAGACACACACACACACACCATCATGCTGTAAGATCAGAAGCCACTGATGATAGAAGAAAGGTGCCTGATGCTCCAGGAGAATCGTTGCCAATGGAGATCACGAACATACAGTAACAGAAGATAAGTAACCTTTAAGTGTATTTGTACTGGTATAGACCATTTGCTAGGCATTTTGCTTGTTATAGATATCTGTCAGTCTTGTATTGTATTCCTAAGATTGTAAAAGTTTTGTATGTACAGCATCGTTGTATAGTAAAATCACGTTTACACACTGCAGAAATCTCAGCTTCCTTGCTTATACCACAGAGTAACCTTGCTAGATAGACGCAAGCAAAACATTTGGGGGCTCGTCTGGGACTGTGCTATAATTCAATTGATGCCGACCTGTTTTTCTGTAGTGTGTTGTGTAGTTTGTGCTAGGTAAAATACTGCGTAAGCTGTTTAGGAAAAGCAAGGCTGCAGAGGGTTCTGGTGGCCAGAAGGAAGTGTGCAGCTTACCTATCTGGGCCAGAGACAATGAGTGGGAGCATCTTGCTAAAGAATTTGTGAAGCATGCTTCTCCCTTGAACCTGACTTGAGGTGGTAAAGTCTCAGAACATTTTGTAGATTTTAGCCTTAAGGGGTTGGATTTAAGTAAAAAAGAGAAGAGGACAGTGTCCACAGTGGGCTGGTATTTTCTTCATGCTATTTACACTGAATCACATAGAAGGGAGAAGGCAGAGGCAGAAGTTAAGGTATTAAAAGGCCAGCTAGCAGTTGCTTCAGAGTGTGTACGTTCAACTGCTAGTCGGGCTGATGATTTGCAAGAGCGGTGTGCAGCCCTCGTGACCAAATCAATTAATTCCTTTAGGAAAGGAAGGGCAGTAAACCTGTTAGTAAAGCCAGGATACATGCCATTGTCACATCCCAAAATTGGGATTGTGAGGATGTGCTCTCCTCAAATGATAGTGAGGATAAGGAGATAGAGTTTGATATTTCGCATGATGATCTACTGGTGCGAAAGAAAAAGTATGCCAGACCTCTCATTAATAAGCATAGGAAAAGGCAACATAATAGAGAGGATATGGCAGATGGGGAGGTGCATTATCGCAACCCCAGAGATGTTAAATTTGAAGAACTACGGAAGTTTACATAAACTGAACTCCATGAGCTGGCAAAACAATACAAACAAAGGTCTGGGGAACCCCTAGTGAGTTGGCTCCTACGCTTATGGGATGAAGGGGCGGACAGTCTTGTTTTGTCAGGTAAGAAAGCAGTGACTATGGGAGTGTTAACCCATGATCCACAATTGCATCAGGCAATGCGAAAACCCTGAGAGTTTAGCATGAATTTTTCACTGTTAGACCTCGTGAGAGATGTTATAGTCCGAGTATACGCTAGCCCTACTGACCTGGAAAATACCTACTCATGGAGAGCAATAGGAGAGGGTATTTCCAGGTTACATGAGATGGGTTGTATAACCGGATTAAATAAGTTTCCAGAATGGATGGGTGCAGATATGGAACCCTTTACTTCTGCTCTGGGCTCTAAGCTGATGTCTGTGCCATTTAATCTCAGGGCTCCATTATTGTCCTTGTTGGGAGGCCTGGGATTAAACAGCAAGATTCATGAAGCTACTACCCTTTTAAGCCAGTTGGGGGAGCTAGAGGAGACTAAAACAAAACCTGTCAGGGCAATAGATAAGGTCAAGGCCAGACAGGAAGAATACTAAAAAGGAAGTAAATCAGCGCAGATGAGTATATAAGAACACAGCAGCTGGACACCAGGGTCAACAATCAACTCCTTAAAATGAAATAAATATACAGATGGTGCAGCGCTAGATAAAACAACATTGATAGTCCATAAAAACATTCAGTGAATCCAATCACTCAGGTGCGGTGTGGCTTCATGCTGACATCAGTGACTTTCGGTGAATCCTCCACCAGTACAAAGGATGACCTCTCACCTTTTAGCAGGGACCCTTTGATTATAGAGGGTCACAAAAGCATTCCCTTATGGGTCAACTAAGAATGGAGCACAGCCAATCCACATCCGTCGCTCCCGTCAGGCAGCAGGGCTCAAAAGGGCAAATCAAGACACTTTCCCGGCATTTATAATTGATATGGAACAGAGAAGAGTACAGAATAGTGCTCTCTGTATAATGCAATTTATTAAGTTTAAAACAAGTAAATCACTCACAAGTAAGGCACTTCTCCAGTGCCGGATTAAGCAGCAAACAATCGTGTTTACAGCAAAGGATGCGTGATGGCCGCGGGTGACGTCACAACGCTTCCTCGTTCCAGACGCATTGCATCCCAGTGGGCGGGGACTTCTTCAGCGGATGAGGAAAGGACATGGGCACTCGCGCCTTATACTAGGTGAGTTACTATGGCAATCGTAAACAAACCATGGACGGTGAACACTAAACAGGGATGAAATCCTGGAAGTGTCCCCATATGAAACAAAACAAACCAATATTAAAAACCACCAAAGTGGCACATAAAATACTAATTAATGCATTACTAAAAGGGACACATATGCATTACTAGACAAAATGTATAAAAATGTCTCCATGTAGAAATATATTAAGAATATCAAATATAGAATAAAAATTTAAATATATATATATATATATATATATATATATATATCACATGCATAAAAATTATTGCGGCGCTGAAAAGTTCAAAATGAAATTGAAGAGTGGGAGGAATCCAATCACCAAATATATTGTGCAGATGTAGAAAGAGTCACTCGTCACCACGTGGTAATGTAGTCTGCTTACCAGAAGGTGTTAAGGATTAGGCATAGATGATAAATTCTCAATAGCATCCAGCAAATCCAGCCCACTGGAACCCCTCATCAGACCACAACATCCGTGGGATTTCCTTCACATATAAACATCTCCCAATGGTCACTTCAGAATTAGGCATTCAGGCATATAGTCATCATATATTCGAGAAAAGAAAATGAAGGACCCATAGTGAAGGCCGTAATGATAGATAAAAAAACTTTTATTGTAGTAACTTACAGTTGAAGCTTAAAACAGCATGCATCAATGATAGGAACAAACGGCTGCAGCAATCAGCGTACGGATGTTAGCCTGCCTGACATGTTTCATCATAACAGATGTCTTCAGAGGCATGGCTACAGCTACAACCGCACGCTATATATATGGTATTGTTAGTGGGTGGATCAGAGGGGATATAATCAAACTCATCACTAACAGCTGGGTAGGATGTGTGTCTTGTGCAGCGCGCCCTGGTGCTAACAGGATAAACCTGGTTAGCAACTGATGACGCGACAGCGCACGGCCAATCAGAAAAAAGAGAGGATAGGAACAAAAAGAGGATGGCAACAGATGACTCAGTGCCACCTCATTGGTTAACCTATCTCTCAGTGAACAGAAAAATTGAAAAATGCCAGATAAGCATGAACAGGCGATGAGGAAGAACGCCGGCTGTGCGGTCCAGCTCAGGGACATGAAAAAGGCTAAAAATGTATTTTTGATTGATCAGACAAAAACCTGATATCATATAACTCAATATACACAATAAAAAAAAATGGAAAAGAATTAACACCCGCACAGATAAGCTATGAGATTAACGCCTGTCATGCAGTATAGATCAAAGGCATAGAAAAAAACGCTAGACTTTGTATAACAAATCAGTGCCTGCATGGGAAAAAAACACTAACCTATGTATAACAAACCAGCGCCTCACATGCAACTAAGCAATAGACATTGTGAATGCGATTAATCGCACACAATTCAATAAAAATACATGCATGCAATATACATCAATACATGTGATTGTAAACATCATTAAAAAATATTGTTTTGAAAAACTGACCTAGACCCAAGATTTTCAAATAAATAAAGGAGAAAAAACAAAAAATAAATAAATAAAACGAATAAAGGAATGTATTGATGCTAACTGTTATTAATGAAGCTATTAACATCCCACTCTACGTTTAACCCATATGGCGTATAGCATTTGAGGGTGTGTATCCATCGCGTTTCCAACCTCGAGATTTCTCTCTTGGTGTAACTACCTCTCCAATGGGGTGTGAAACGATCGATGGCGGTAATCAGTCAGTAATGAGTAATCAGTAATGAGTCCCTACTGGATTTCTGTTATGACATTCTAAATAGTGACGTGAGACCATGTGCTTAGGAAAACCTTTCTTTATGTTTTTTATATGTTCCTTTATTCGCACATTCATGGCTCTCATAGTGCGGCCTACATACTGTAGACCACATGAACGCAACATATATATAAATATGAACATATATATAAAAATGAAAAGACATAATCCGCACTCCAGCGCAGTGTAAAAATAAATGTCCTAAAAAAAAAAAAATGTCCTAAAAAATCCTATTAAGGGTGATAAAAAAGTATTCCTATCACCTTATTTATTTTCTTTTATGTGTTTTCACCTTCCACATGCACTTTTATTGCCTTTTACACTATAGGTGAAGTGTTTGCATTTTTAATCAGTAGTGAATTTATTTTATTCACAAGCAGCCTCTATTCTTAATTTACATATGTATGCAGCATATTTTAACAACGTATGATCCATTATTTACCATCTACTTTTGTCATTAGGCATTATGCCACTCCACTAGTATTCTGTACTATCTCAATACGTTTACATTAGGACTAGCGCAGCACCATCCCCCCTTTTCTATTTTAGTTTCTTGTAGATAAATTGAGGTCAATCTGGTAAAACAGGGCCTAAAACTTTATCCTGCTTTAGGATGGACCAATTCTTTTGTACAATTTTTTAAAATTTACGATATTGTACATTGTAATCTAAACCAATTTTAAAATTATGATTGTCTCCTTTAGGATCCTTCATAAGATTAGTGTGCTTCTATCCATTGATTTAACCCTTGTTATTTCCTCTTCTAAGGTAACTCGATCGTAGCCTTTTTGCTCAAACCTGGAAGTGAGGACATAGGATTGAGTAGCAAAATCTTCCTTGTTAGTACAGTTGCGACGTAACCTAATAAACTGTCCCCTGGGGATGTTGCACAACCAAGAGCGGTGATGACAACTCCCCAGGGGAATATAAGAATTACGATCGGTAGGTTTGAAGTATCTTTGACTTGGACGATCAATCGTGAAAGGGTCGTGTTTCTTGATTTGACCATTAGCAGTAAGTTTAAAACGATCATTGTGACTGCTAATGGTCAAATCAAGAAACACGACCCTTTCACGATTGATCGTCCAAGTCAAAGATATGTTTTTATGATTATTGTTCAAAGATTCAATAAAATCATCAAGCTTCAATCTATCACCCTTCCAGATCAAGATGAGATCATCAATGAATCTGCGGTAACATACAAGTTCAGGGGGGCGATTATGGAATGAAGCTTCTTCTGCCCAGTGGGCCATACAAATATTAGCCACACTGGGAGCAAAGCGAGCCCCCACAGCAACTCCCCTTGTCTGTAGATAGAATTCCTTGTTGTACCAGATATAATTCCTGGTTAAACAGAAATCTAAACAACCCAGGAGGAATTCCTGATGTTTACCCGACAGAGAGGAAGAGGAGAGAGCCCATTCTACAGAGGACATAGCGTCCTTATGGCTAATGATGGTATACAGCGAACTTACGTCCGCAGTAACAAAAATTGTAGAAGGGGAACATTCTAGGGTCTCTAAGATTTTAATAATGTGCTTGGTATCTTTCAAAAATGCTGGAGTTTTCATAACAAGCGGCTGTAAAAAGAAATAAATATATTGTCCCAACCTGGTGGAGACAGAATCGATCCCATTGACAATGGGTTGTCCAGGGGGATGAGTAGTATTCTTATGAATCTTTGGTAAAAAATAAATAATAGGGGTCCTGCAAAATAAGGGATCTAGATACATAGCTTCTTTTTTAGTAAGGATTTTTTGATCCCTAACATCCTCTATGATAGCATGTAGTTCATCTTTAAACACTAACATGGGGTCTTTATTGAGAACACTATAAGTTTCTCGATCTTCAAGCAAACGACGCATTTCTGTTTGATAGTATTCCTTACTGAGAATTACAAGACCCCCCCTTGTCTGCAGGGTGGATTACTATACCTTTACGTTCTGCCAGAGAGTTAATACCACGTTTAATCGATAATGGGTCAGAAATTTTCTTAACATGGAGCTTATCCAAATCATTGGACACCATGTTCTTGAAAACTTCAAGGAATTTATTATCCGTATTAGGAGGATTGAAAGTGGATCTATTCCGTAATGTTGAATGGTTCTGCACAAAAGGTCTCAATCCCTGACTGGGGTGGGAAAGAAAATACTTTTTCATGTTGAGGGTCCTTATGTATTTTTGGATGCTCACATAAGTTTGAAATGTATTTTGTCAGCAAGTCACTGATGTCAGCATGAAGCCACACCACACCTGAGTGATTGGATTCACTGAATGTTTTTATGGACTATCTGTGTTGTTTTATCTAGCGCTGCACCATCTGTATATTTATTTCATTTCAGGGATTGGATTATTGACCCTGGTGTCCAGCTGCTGTGTCCTTATATACTCATCTACGCTGATTTACTTTCTTTTTAGTTGAATTTTTACAATTATCATTAATCTAGCTGCGATATGGAGGTTTTCAATTATTTTGAGAAACGTGATATTAAAATTAATGAAGTGTTCTCTAGGAATTCTTCATATGAAACCACTAATGATTTACCGCAATCGTTCAAGAAATTAGGGTATATTTATGAAAAAAAGATCAAAACCTGGTGGGATATTACGTCCTTTGAGCAATACCATGCTGCCAGATTTATTCCTAGACGTTTGAGGTGGGATTTACACCCTAATGATGGACTTATGGATGTACAGTCCATGTCTGAATGGAATGATTTTTTCATCAAGAGAGGTTTTGAATTACTGGAGTTTCTACTGATCCGTAAGAAAAAGAGAATGACCACTCTTGACTCCCAAATCAAGGCTATCACCAATAATTTGGAACCCTTGAAAGATAGTGAAGAGTTTGTCAGGTTATCGGGTGAGCTTAAAAATAAGGTCACTAAATGGGATCTGGAAACACAGAATAAAAAGAAAAAGAAATTTATCAGGGATTTTAATGATTTCAATGGTGGGGTTATTTTTAAATGGCAGATTACCCCCGCCTCAGTGGATACAGTACCAACTAGTTTGGTTTCTCAATCCAATGTAGGGGAAGTCCGAATCAATACCCCCAGAAATAACCCCATCCATGAATATAATTATCCTCAGCCTAACATGCCCTCATCCCATCAGGGAACCAATACCTATAGGAAGAGTAACAACAAAAGGGGAAAAAACATGAGAGGAAGAGGTAGACGTGGAGGTTCTAGGCCTTACACTCATGAGAGGGATTATTCTTGTGTCACTCATCATCATAATTCACCATATCATCATAGGGTGAACCAATATCATCCAGGAAGAAGAGATACCAATGATAGTCCTTATCCTTCTCATGATAGACCTATTTCCACACATAATAGGTTTGCCCCACTTACTGATTATGTCCCCTATGGCAATGGGGATTTTTTAGATCAGCGAGGGGAACAGAGATATCCCCCTTCGTTCCATCAACCATCCCGAGAAGAACCATGGAGACAACCTGTACCATACACACCTCCAAACCTGGGCCCCCCCCCAAAAACGAAAAGAAAGAGAGAAAGAAGAGGGGGTAGGCGAACACAAAAGGCCCAAACCACATTAGGTGTTGGTATATACAATCTTAGTCATGTCACACTCAATGACGATGAAACTAAAGTTCTTGATCGAGGTTTGAAATTTGCGCCTATCAAAAATCTCAATAAATTTGAAACTTATGTGAGCATCCAAAAATACATAAGTACCCTCAACATGAAAAAATATTTTCTTTTCCACCCCAGTCTGGGATTGAGACCTTTTGTGCAGAACCATTCAACATTACGGAATAGATCCACTTTCAATCCTCCTAATACGGATAATAAATTCCTTGAAGTTTTCAAGAACATGGTGTCCAATGATTTGGATAAGCTCCACGTTAAGAAAATTTCTGACCCATTATCGATTAAACGTGGTATTAACTCTCTGGCAGAACGTAAAGATATAGTAATCCGCCCTGCAGACAAGGGGGGGGGGTGTCTTGTAATTCTCAGTAAGGAATACTATCAAACAGAAATGCGTCGTTTGCTTGAAGATCGAGAAACTTATAGTGTTCTCAATAAAGACCCCATGTTAGCGTTTAAAGATGAACTACATGCTATCATAGAGGATGTTAGGAATCAAAAAATCCTTACTAAAAAAGAAGCTATGTATCTAGATCCCTTATTTTGCAGGACCCCTATTATTTATTTTTTACCAAAGATTCATAAGGATACTACGCATCCCCCTGGACGACCCATTTTCAATGGGATCGATTCTGTTTCCGCCAGGTTGGGACAATATATTGATTTCTTTTTACAGCCACTTGTTATGAAAACTTCAGCGTTTTTGAAAGATACCAAGCACATTATTAAAATCTTAGAGACCCTAGAATGTTCCCCTTCTACAATTTTGGTTACTGCGAACGTAAGTTCACTGTATACCATCATTAGCCATAAGGACGCTATGTCCTCTGTAGAATGGGCTCTCTCCTCTTCCTCTCTGTCGGGTAAACATCAGGAATTCCTCCTGGGTTGTTTAGATTTCTGTTTAACCAGGAATTATTTCTGGTACAACAAGGAATTCTATCTACAGACAAGGGGAGTTGCTATGGGGGCTCGCTTTGCTCCCAGTGTGGCTAATATTTTTATGGCCCACTGGGAGGAAGAAGCTGTATTCCATAATCGTCCCCCTGAACTTGTATGTTACCGCAGATTCATTGATGATCTCATCTTGATCTGAAAGGGTGATAGATTGAAGCTTGATGATTTTATTGAATCTTTGAACAATAACCATAAAAACATATCTTTGACTAGGACGATCCATCGTGAAAGGGTCGTGTTTCTTGATTTGACCATTAGCAGTGACAATGATCATTTTAAACTTACTAACTACTTCAAACCTACCGATCGTAATTCTTATATTCCCCTGGGGAGTTGTCATCACCGCTCTTGGTTGTGCAACATCCCCAGGGGACAGTTTATTAGGTTACGTTGCAACTGTACTAACGAGGAAGATTTTGCTACTCAATCCCATGCCCTCACTTCCAGGTTTGAGCAAAAGGCTACGATTGAGTTACCTTAGAAGAGGAAATAACAAGGGTTAAATCGATGGATAGAAGCACACTGATTTCTAATCTTATCAAGGATCCTAAAGGAGACAATCATAATTTTAAAATTGTTTTAGATTGCAATGTACAATATCGTTTTTAGTTTTAGGCCCTGTTTTACTGGATCAACCTCAATCTACAAGAAAGCTCCCTCATTAAGAGATCGTTTGGCCCCCGGTGTTTTAAATCCTCCAGTCCCGACCACTGACAGATTATTTTCCTTTCTGGGGGGCTTTTATGCATGTGGAAGGTATGTCCCATGCAAGCACTCTAAAGGAAATATTAAAAAACGTAAGAAATTTCTCACATCAGCCACTAATAGAGAGTATGATATTAAGCAACTGATCACTTGTGAGACTGTAGGGGTTGTCTATATGCTGGAGTGTGGCTGTGGGCTCCAGTATATCGGCAGAACCTCCAGACCCTTGCATGTGAGGCTGGCGGAACATGTTAATAATATCAAGAAAGGCCTTAAGACTCATAATGTGTCTAGACATTTCAAATGATTCCACCAACAGAATCCTAAGAGTTTGAAATTCTGGGGTATTGAGAGGGTCACTAAGCACTGGAGGGGAGGCAAATTTATTAGACAATTAAGCAAAAGGGAATCTTATTGGATATATGAAACCCGAGTTCTTTGTCGGATTAAATGTAGATTTTGATATTAATTGTTTTATTTCTGATCATTGATTTATTATGGATTGTTGTTGATGCAGTTGATGGCCGCGGATGATATATATATATATATTTAAATTTTTATTCTATATTTGATATTCTTAATCTATTTCTACATGGAGAGATTTTTATACAGTTTGTCCAGTAATGCATATGTGTCCCTTTTGGTAATGCATTAATTAGTATTGTATGTGCCACTTTGGTGGTTTTTAATATCTATAATATTTATTTGCACATTATTATTCCCTGATCTATTTGTTGGTTTGTTTTGTTTCATATGGGGACACTTCCGGGATTTCATCCCTTTATAGTGTTCACCTTCCATGGTTTGTTTACGATTGCCATGGCAACTCACCTAGTATAAGGCGCGGGTGCCCACGTCGTTTCCTCATCCGCTGAAGAAGTCCCCGCCCACTGGGATGCAACGCGTCCGGAACAAGGAAGCGTTGTGACGTCACCTGCGGCCATCACGCATCCTTTGCTGTACACACGATTTTTTGCTGCTTAATCCGGCACTGAAGAAGTGCCTTACTTGTGAGTGATTTACTTGTTTTAAACTTAATAAATTGCATTATACAGAGAGCACTATTCTGTACTCTTCTCTGTTCCATATCAATTATAAACGCCGGGAAAGTGTCTTGATTTGCCCTTTTGAGCCCTGCTACCTGACGGGAGTGACGGATGTGGATTGGCTGTGCTCCATTCTTAGTTGACCCGTAAGGAAATGCTTTTGTGACCCTCTATAATCAAAGGGTCCCTGCTAAAAGGTGAGAGGCCATCCTTTGTACTGGTGGAGGGTTCACTGAAAGTCACTGATGTCAGCATGATTCCACACCGCACCTGAGTGATTGGATTCACTGAATGTTTTTATGGACTATCTGTGTTGTTTTATCTAGCGCTGTACCATCTGTATATTTATTTCAGACAGGAAGAATACAAGCAGAAAAGAACAGAGAAGAATGGGAATGGGGTAGAGAAGACTGGAGGTGAAGAGAAAACCAGGCTAGTTATTTCTAGGAAACAAATGTGGGTAGACCTATTAAAGGCAGGAGTACCTAAAGATGAGATAGGTGGGATTTCTACTGCAGCAATGCTGAAGAGGTGGAAACATTTAGTAGGGAAAACTGTCAGGGTTAGAAACACTACTCCTAGTGACTCCTAGTGAAGATAACATCAGTCTGGACTTAGAGAAAACAGACCAGACTCCTCCTGTTAGCCCCAAACCAATTCCCAAAACTGAACATGAACCCAAACTCAAATCCCTTTATCCTGGGGAGGAATTAGAGAAATCAGAAAAGGGGATTGGGAGGTTCCTTATCCTTTATGAAGGGAAGGTGAGTCTCCTGTAATAGCTGTGAGGGCAGTGACAGCAGGAGACCGACGCCCATATGCACCTGTCACTGTATGGTGGGGGAAGTCACCTTCTCCTACACATGTAATGGCTTTAGTTGATAGTGGAACCGCAGTTACAGTTTTGCAAGGATATCCTTCCCATCACAAAGGAGAATTGATTTATGTAGAAGGGTTGGGAGGGCAAATACACGAGCAGTTAGGATACAGGTGAAATTGGCTATTGGCAAGGTATCAGGATTTATGACAAATGTTTTGGTATCAGAATTACCCGAAAATATTCTTGGGATGGATGTACTTCAAGGTCAGTCAATTCAGACTGAAAGAGGTACATTCACATTCGGGTATCCTGATAAAGCGTATCTGGTAAGGGCGGTAAAGGCTGTGGTCAGAGGTCATGCAAAATGGACCCCTGTCTACATTCCTCCACCAGAGAAGCCAGTCTGTCTCAAGCAGTACAGACTTCCTGGTGGCCACAAAGAAACTGGGGAGACCATTCAAGAATATTTGAGAGTAGGGATCCTTAGACCTGCTGTAAGTCCTTTCTCGTCTCCGGTGTTCCCAGTCAAGAAACCTGATGGGACGTATAGAATGACTGTGGATTACAGAGGTCTAAACAAAGTGGCATCTTCATTGAAGTCAACTGTACCAGATATGATCTCAATTGTTGAGAAAATTGCTAAAGATGCAGGAGAATATCATGCTGTGATAGACCTGGCTAATGCTTTCTTTTCAATTTTAATAGACCCAGAGTGTCAAGACCAGTTTGCTATGGTGTGGTACAGCTGCCAGTACACTTTCACCGTGCTTCCTGAAGACTATGTTCATTCTCCAACGATTTGTCATGGACTGAGTGCCCAAGATTTAAGTACCCTGAGTTTGAAAGTCACTGTGTTCCACTACATTGATGACATCATGATCTTTGGAACAAAAGAAAATGTAACTGCACCTGCTGATACATCACATGGAGAACAGAGGATGCGCTATCGACAAAGACAAAGTCCAAGGACCTGCCACAGAAGTGAAATTCCTGGGAATGATGTGGACTGGGCCACAGAGGAAAATTCCAGAGACAGTTGTGCAGACTGTGACAGACCTAGCCGGGAGAGAGACTTTTGGAGGGGACTGAATGCTAGCCTCTTGCCAATTGATCATGGGCCCTGGCATTTGGGGGAACGGTGCTCTTTGTGAGCTGTATGCCTGGGGACCCTTGAGGTGGTATTACTGTGGATTCGAGTCCTGGTCCCCCAGGACACACAGACTCCGGGGACCCTGGATTTGCCATATTAGAAATGGTGGCTGATTCATAATGCTGGGACAAATACTGTTAGAAGATGCTGATGTCAATTCCAGCACCTGTCTGTCTGTTGCCTGCTAGAATGTGTATTGTAAATAAGTCTCTAGTATGGGATCTAAGAGTCATTAGATCCTCATTGTTGTTTGTGTTAATTAACTCTGCTATTGTGATAAAGCTATCACAACTGGGTTAGAACGGCACATAGCTGTAGTTCTGATCCCAGAGCATTGGATGACCGAACAATCAGATGTTGTGATCTGCAATCTGATTCTATAGCTGCAGAGGAGTGTCAGGAGAGTGGAATAGAGCGAGCAGGGGCTCGTTACATTGGTGGCAGCAGTGGGATTTGCACTCCAGTTACTGGGACACTCCAAACCAGCCTGCAGGAGAGCCACGCTGAAAGACTTACTTGAGAGCTGTGGAGGGAATGGTGGGATCATGCTTCCTTGCCGTGAACACATCCAAACCATCACCTGGATCCAAGGTCCAGATAGCAGGAGAGGAGAGGTACAGATACCAGCCACCATGGAAGAGGAATTCAGAAGGAGGTTGCGAGAGATGCAGATACAGCACAGAGGACCAGTATCAGAGCAGGTCCTGCTGAAATGGTTTGATTTTATCCGCTGTGAACTCTGGAAGGAAGCGATAGCCCGTGAGCAGCGACACCAGGGAAAAGTTCTCCCCTCCATCCATGTAAGGTACTGGTCGCAGTATGACGTACGATTGCTGTTATTGGGGAAACAGCCGAACCAGGAGTGGACAGCTGAGTTAAGCAGGCTGATCCAGGCAGAAATGTGGTTGGACGAGAGCTACAGAGCCCTCCAGTGGTATGTAGCCCAAGTGTGCCCGTGGACAGCAGATGACAGCCCCACAGAAGGCTTTGACTACGATGGCTTGGGATTGTTGTACTGGAGGCTGTCCAGGGACCCTGATTTTGGGAGTGATCGGGAGTGGCGTTTGGAGGAAATAATGGAGCACAGAAAGTGAAGACTGAATGTCTCCGAAGTGCACTGGGCACAGGAAGATTTGGAGTTTCTGGCCATTCAGGAATGGGAGCTTCAGATGGCCTACAGAAAGCTGCTAGACTCTGCTCAGCAGCAGAGTGGTTCTCCCTTTGCCTGGGACTATCAGGAAATACCAGTTGACAACTCTGAAATCCTGGCTAAAGAGTTGACAATGTGGCAGAGTAATAGTGTGCTTTGCCAATCTGGCCCCGCAGCTATGGAGGTGGAGGTCTTATGGCGGATGCAGCAAGTGCTGACTGACCTTGATGAACCTGTTTCTGCACTGGATGATCTTGGATGGAGGAATGTGCCTGTCCAGCAGCATGCCAGAGAATCGGCAGTGGAAAATCTGAAGATTGCCGTCCCCAAACCTGAAGTGCTGACAACAGAGCAGAGCTCTGCTAACCTCTGCCCAGCACTGATAGCATCTTCTGGGTTCCAGGGACAGGAGATGGTGAACCTTTATCCCCAGACACCAGTTGCAGAGACAGGGGATTTGATAGACTTTTCTGCTTAAGAAGAACAACCTTGTGAGCCCCCAGCAGAAAAAGAGCTGTTATTAGGGCCAAACATCACTGTGCTCTGCCCAGCACCAACAGAAGTATCTGTGAAGTTACAAGGAACTTCCCCAGCTGAAGCGCTGGCAACCGGACAGAGAGTCCAAGATCTCTGCCCTACACCTGCGGCAGTTCCGGAGGCTCAGAGTGAGGAGGTGGTCACTTCCCAGCAGCAGATCAGGATACAGGGGGAGAAGGGAGAGGAGGTGTTCATCGTTCCTCCCCAACAGTTGGCCAGGGTGGAGGAAGTGGTCTTTCCTCCCCAGCAAAGATCCGTGCACCTGGGAGACAGTACCACAGACATATCGTCCCAACATCCAGATGAGGGAATGGAAAAGGAAGTTGCCGGCTCACCTCCCCAATGGTAGCTACACAGTTTGGGAGTGGAGGAAGCCAGCCTCTTGCCCCAACAGTTAGCCAGAGCAGATGGTGTGGGGTTTCTAGCAGAAGGGCTGGCAACAGGGCCGAATACTGCTGGACTCTGCCCTCAACTAACAGAGGATGGATTTCCTGTGAAGGTGGATGGGACTTCAGTCTCCACCTGTATACCCCAGGGATGCTGGACAGTCAGCCCAGATCCCCAACAGCATGACGGAGTGAGCCCAGACACCCTGTCTTCTCTCCAGCAGCAGACAGGACTCCAGGGAGAAGAGCCAGTCCAGGCCTCTCCCCAGCGGCAGATATGTTCTCTGAGAGAGGCAGAGGTTGGCTGGGTGAGTAATGATTTGTTTGGAACAATTTGTTTGGGGTACTGTGTGGGTACAGGCATTAGAGGACTGGAACTACTGACTAACTTCGGAGTCAACCCGTCTGGGGTCTCCTCCTGTGTTAGTCTCCTGCCGAAAGGGGAGAAATGTGACAGACCTACCCGGGAGAGAGACTTTTGAAAGGGGACAGAATGCTAGCCTCTTGCCGATTGATCGTGGGCCCTGGCATTTGGGGGAACGGTGCTCTTTGTGAGCTGTATGCCTTGGGACCCTTGAGGTGGTATTACTGTGGATTTGGGTCCTGGTCCCCCAGGACACACAGACTCTGGGGACCCTGGATTTGCCATATTATAAATAGTGGCTGATTCATAATGCTGGGACAAATACTGTTAGGAGATGCTGATGTCAATTCCAGCACCTGTCTGTCTGTTGCCTGCTAGAATGTGTATTGTAAATAAGTCTCTAGTATGGGATCTAAGAGTCATTAGATCCCCATTGTTGTTTGTGTTAATTAACTCTGCTATTGTGATAATGTTGATTGGGGGTTCTGAGCTACAAGACGGCCAGTCTGGCCTAAAGGTCATGTCTGAGTCATCTAGGCTGTCTAAAGAGATTAGTTAATTAGCCCATGTTATTTAGGTTTCTGGTCACAGGTGTATGTTCAGAGTAATATGAGCCAGAGGTACGCACCTCCTCTTTTATTGTGTAAAAGAGCCTGTAATTGTCAATAAAAAGAGATTTCTGTTTGAACTTACACACAGCCTGCCTGGTGTTTGTTCTGAGCTATCACAACTGGGTTAGAAAGGCACAGCTGTAGTTCTAATCCCGGAGCATTGGATGACCGAACAATCAGATGTTGCGATCTGCAATCTGATTCTATAGCTGCAGAGGAGTGTCGGGAGAGTGGAATAGAGCGAGCAGGGGCTCGTTACACAGACTATCCAGGCTCTGTCGCCCCCTACTACCAAAGAGGAGGCACAGAAGTTCATTGGAGTGGTGGGTTTCTGGAGGTCATTCATCCCACATCTTGGACTGATTCTGAGGTCTATATATAATGTCACCAGAAAAAAGACTGAGTTCTCATGGGGTTCAGAGCAGCGGACTGCATTCCTGGCTGCTAAAGAAGCTATTTTGCAGCATCAGGTATTAGGACTTGTGAGACAAAGAGTACCATTTCAGCTGGATGTAGTGGAGCAGAATGGTACCATATCTTGGAGTCTATGGCAGCCAAATGAAAAGAAAGGACTGAGAGAAATACTCATTGGATTTTGGTCCAAACAACTGACAGGGGCACAGAAGAGATACATGCCCCTAGAGAAGTACCTATTTGGGGCCTACACAGCACTTCAACATGTAGAGACCATTACAGGAAAGGACACAGTCACCATCCATACTGCATTGCCAGTAGCAGGATGGGTGAGAGATAATGGACTGACCACAAGGGCAGCTGTAGCCCAGACACTGATGATATTGAAGTGGTACCTTCAAGAAAGAGGGGGTATTGCAGCTGGGGATGTTAGAGACATTTCAAAACAGTTGGCAGGGCTTGTTACTTTTACCAGCACCCGGCCAGAAGAAGAAATTCCTGTGCTGCAGTCATCCCCCATTCAAGAGGCTCCACCCTTTGAGTCTCTGTCAGAAGACATGACGGAGTCAGCGTGGCTCACTGATGGTTCAGCCATAGTCACCTCGTCTGGGCGTAAATGGACAGCAGCAGCCTACAACCCAAGTACAGACACAGTCCTGCAGGAGACCGGAATTGGAGGGTCCAGTCAGTATGCAGAGTTGAAAGCTGTAGCGATGACTCTTCAGGAGGATCCTTCCTCCCATGTCACTATCTACACTGACAACTGGGCGAGTTTTAAAGTACTGACAATTTGGATGCCCACGTGGAAGTCCAATGAATGGATGATTCATTGAAAGGTGGTGTGGGGAGGCAAGGAAGTCTGGGACCACATCTGGAAGGAAGCTCACTCCCGCACCATAAAAGTGGGGCATGTTGATGCACATGTGCCCCTAGTCCCAGACTTTGAGAACTATAACAGAGTTGCAGATGAAATCACCAAAGTGAAGGCAGTTGTGCCAATTTATCCTGTCTTGATGAACTTGGCCAACTGGGCCCACAAGCAATCTGGACATTTGGAGCAGAAAGCAACATATGAATGGGCACAGCAGAGAGGATTGCCTTTATCTATGGACATGATAAAGACTGTAATAGGGAACTGTACAGTGTGTGGAGAAGTGCAACAATGGCCATTGCAAAAGTACTCCACCGGGTCGATTAAGAGGGGTGAGAGGCCTGCAGAGATCTGGCAGTTTAACATTATCGGTCCCCTGCCTCGGGGAAACAATGGACTGAGATATTGTTGCAGTGCAGCGGACACCTATTCAAGACTTATGCTTGTTCATCCTAGCAAATGTGCAGATCAAGCCACAATGCTTCAACTGCTCCAGAAACTTGTCGTTGCTTATGGTTGTCCCAAACAAGTCCAAAGTGATAACAGCTCACACTCCACTGGATCAACAGTACAGCAGTTGGCCAAAGATTCTGGAGTGTACTGGTTGTGCCACATCCCATACCATCCACAGGCAGCTGGTTTGATTGAAATATACAATGGGCTATTGAAGGACCAGATATGCAAACTCACACCCGCACATACACTAAGTGGGTGGGATGGGGTCCTCACACAGGCAGTCGTGTTGTTAAATTCTAGGCCAATAGCCAAAAGCACACCATAGGAGAGAATGGTAGGGGCTGGGGCACAGATTCCACAGCTGGAGTGCAGAGTTTAGTATTTATGCAAGGTTCCTGAAAGAACAGGGCTTAACAGATACCAGGTTACTGCTTCCCATGACATAGAAACCAAGAGTGACATATCTGAAGCTAAAGTCTATCTAGGAATGAGAAGGAATCTGGCAGGAAGGTTTGAAGTTATATTTGCATTGACAGATGAGCTTCAAGACAGTGGCTGGTTAGTGAACACTTCTCAGCAAGCATGGAAAGTGAGGTTACATAACATCAAACCTTCCAAAATAAACAGCAGTGATCTTCTGGGAAATATCAGTATATTTCCTCTCCTCCCTATTGATGTTCTTTGGGAGGGTCAGAAGTGGGTACAGGCAGGGGGCAAAGTGTTAGTCAGATATCCAGACAAGAAGCCATTTAGAAGAGAGATTGTAGCTGAAGGGCTTGGATATACTGTTTATGTATTATTAGAAGGAACAGATAATCCACTTTGTTTTCCACTCCACAGGCTGTCTCTGATTTAATCCACAGCACATGATGGAAAGAATGACGGAAGATCGCAAGACCTGTGGAGAGCAAGGCCTTTGATGTATTACAAGCCTGGACTTGTTTCTAAAGAACTTTAGAATGGACTTTCTAATTAACTTTTAGTTAAAAACTGAAACACCTTCTCAATTACAGAAATATGGGAGGTGTTGCATTCAAGGAAAATTAATGTTTAAAATGAGTTTTCTTAGTAATGAAGTGATTTTCTGTATGGAGTCTGAAAGAAAAAAAATCTAGGGCGGAATGTGTTGCGTTTGTTAAAATATGATTTTTTTATATTAATCAGACAAAAGATACATGGGACAATATTACAATAGTGAGTTGATCAAATTACTGTCAGTTTTTTGGGTTGTGTAGATTTCTCAAACAAATGCTGTTTCACACAATGAGGATAGATACCATTGTTGTATTCAATTGACAGTTTTCAACAGGCTATTGTCTCTATAGCTACAGTACACAAGTAAGAGATTTACTTGTTTGAGGTTCTTTCAGCTCTCAAACTGAAAGAATGACTGTTAGATTACTGTCAGTTCTTGGCCTGAGTAGACAATGGTTTACTTAGATATCTTTGTTGTATCCAATTGACAGTTTCAGCAGTCCATTGTCTGCACAGCTACAGTAAACAGGTATGTTTTCTGTTGTTTGGTAACTATGGTAAACAGCCTGACACATAAAATGGGTGAGTAGAGACTGAGACACACACACCATCATGCTGTAAGATCAGAAGCCACTGATGATAGAAGAAAGGTGCCTGATGCTCCAGGAGAATCGTTGCCAATGGAGATCACAAACATACAGTAACAGAAGATAAGTAACATTTAAGTGTATTTATACTGGTATAGACCATTTGCTAGGTGTTTTGCTTGTTATGGATATCTGTCAGTCTTGTATTGTATTCCTAAGATTGTAATAGTTTTGTATGTACAGCATCTTTGTATAGTAAAATCACACACTGCAGAAATCTCAGCTTCCTTGCTTATACCACAGAGTAACCTTTCTAGTGCGAGTTTATGTCTCCTAACATTGTTTCTTGATAGACTCCATACAGCTTTGTACCTTATTTAAGAGCTCCCCTCGGTGCTCACATGACTGCCTGCTGCTCTCCTCTCCCAATCTGACAACTACAGAGGGAGGGGCTGAGAATCCCCCACTGATGTCAGCCAGGAGGTGGGGAGGAGAGAAGAAGAGAATCGGGCAGTCACATTAGCGCTGATCTGCACTCTGGAATAAGGTATAAAGTGGAATATCTTTTATAAAGAACATACAATGGGGCACATAACTTTATCTAACACAGAGCATTGTATGAAAATAAGAGTTATTTTATCAGCAGGAGACAGACACTGAAAGGCAAAGAGAGAGGGGGATAGTCTTCCCAGCAGACCTATCCTTATGGTCCAAACATGATATATCCTAGCTTGGACGGGTTAACTCCTTAATGACACTTCTGTCACACCTCCCTGAAGACGAAAATCGTCGGGTAGGACCCCACTGTCGCCACTTGTCTACAGCGCTGTTTTTATATGGATCTACATGTGAGTGTATATCTAATTTTAATAAAATTCTATTTTTTATGCGGATTTACACTATGTGGCCATTCCTTCCTTTTTTCCATTTGCTACTGCCATCATTTGGTTTTTAACACCGCTCTGAGGGATACAATCAACGTGTCGTTTGTTCCATATCCCTCGGCTCTGGCATCGCTTTGAGGGACACAGCAACGTGTGAACTACGCCATTATCATCGCCCTTCCGGGCCACCTGCAGCCACTCACCACCTAAACCTATCTGACCCTACTCGGCGTACGCCCAGTTGGGTCCATCCATTCTGGATGACTCTTCTTTATCAAGTATATTTGGAACTGCTGGTCTAATGCTTTCTATATTGGACGCTTTCATGATTTTATAGCGCTACACTTATTGTGTTTTTCTACTGGCGTTGCTCTAAAGACATACTTTTTAGGCTCAAAACACAAGGTGGCCTAGCCCTCCCCAACATATGCTGGTATTATCAGGCAGCACAATTGGCCCAGGTCTCTATTGTTAACTCTTTAACCACTTCAGCTCTGGAAGATTTGGCTGCTCAATGACCAGGCCATTTTTTGGAGATAGGGCACGTCGCTTTAACTGACAATTGTGCGGTCGTGCAACGTTGTTCCTAAACAAAATTGACATCTTTTTTTCCCACAAATAGAGCTTTCTTTTGGTGGTATTTGATCACATCTGCGGTTTTTCTTTTTTGTGCTATAAACAAAAGAAAAGCGACAAATTTGAAAACACAATATCTTTTACTTTTTGCTATAATAAATATCCCACATTTTTTTTTCAAAAAAACACATTTTTTCCTCACTTTAGGCCTATATGTATTCTTCTACATATTTTTGTTAAAAATAAATCGCAATAAATGTATATTGATTGGTTTGCAAAAAGTTTGTAGCGTCTACAAAATAGGGGATAGATTTACGGCATTTTTTAAATTATTTTTTTTTACTAGTAATGGCAGTGATCTGCGATTTTTATCGGGACTGCGATATTGCGACAGACAATTTGGACACTTTGGACACATTTTTGGGACCATTGACAATTATACAGCAATCAGTGCTATAAAAATGCACTGATTACTGTATAAATGTCAATGGTAGGGAAGGGGTTAACACTAGGGGTCAATCAAGGGGTTAACTGTGTTCCCTGTGTGTGTTCTAACTGTAGGGGGATGGGACTATCTAGGCGGAGAGAGAGATCGGGGTTCATTTGTTGTATGAACACACGATCTGTCTCTACTCCCCTGAAAGAACCGGGATTTGTGTTTACACCCACAGATCCCGGTTCTCGCTCTGTCACGAGCGATCCCGGGTGCCTGATGGTCATCACACCTGCCGGGCACTCGCATCGGCTCTGGGCACATGCTGCGAGCATGCGCCCCTAGTGGCTAAAAGGCGAAGCGACGTAAGGTAACGTTGTTTTGCCCAGCCGTGCCATTCTGCTGCAGTAAAACTGGTCGGCAAGCAGTTAAGGCTCTAAACCAGATTGGCTCCTGATGGAAAGACAGGCAGTCCCTCACCACACAATAAACTACCTACTCTGGAGCCCTTCCAGGCTGAGACCAGTGTTACTAGCCCCCACACTCTCCCATTCTCTGGCACTCTGGGGCCGTTTACAGAATCATTCCTCATTGGTATCGGATTTCAGACCACTTGCACACCTGTTTGACAACCCAGACTTTCTCCCGGGTCAAAACATTCTTGCTTTCAAATGGTGGCTAAGTAAAGGTTTATTCAGAATAGGACACTTTTTTAATTCAGTCGGATACTGTGTAAGAAATGCCTTCCTCGGAGCGGTATAGATTATCCAAAATATCACACTTTCTCCAGTCCATATGGCCTAATAAACCTGAACCCCCTAAACTAACTGAATATGAAATATGGTGCTCCAATGTCAAGGATCAGAGGGAGGGTATATCCATTATCTACTCTTCTCTGGCAAGGGCCACGAATAAACCTCTCTATGCACAACTCTGGGAAAAGGATATGGAGAAAGAGTGGGAACTCGATAAATGGTATCACTGTTTTCAACGATCCTGCAAGGTCATACTGAACATTTCCTTGATGGAGGCTAACATCAATATCTTCACTTGTTGGTACCGGGTTCCCACTCTACTTGCTAAAAAATTTAGATATGGTTTATAATTACTGCACTATCCTCAAAAAATAGTGACACCAAATAAGTGATTGAAAACAAAATTAATGAATGTAAATGGCTGCGACTTTGCTGCAAGATACACACATCAATAAACAATTTTCAAATAGCAAGCCACGCTGTAAACTAAATAATGACAAATTCTATGACTTTATACAGATGAGAAAGTGAATTGAATAAAACTGATCAAATAATAAAAGATTAAAAGTCCATTTCAATTGATAGTCGATCTCCTCTGTGCAAATAACACACACAACACCCAAGAATGGTGATAAGAGAAAAGGGTCTGCCTTCCACCTCCACACAAACTGCCGCTTACCGGCTCCTATGGATCTCTTAGTTATAGGAGATCATATGCGCCTGTGGCTTGATACCCAGCCAGGGCCTTTGATTGCACAGGGATGGGTGCCACTCACTTGCAGATCACTTGGTTCCCCCTCCTTGCTAGGTCTTGCTTGGGCGAGCAGAGAGGATGGACGGGACCTGTGAGTACCCGTGAGTGCAGGCGGAGCTGGAGAAGAAGGGCGGAGGGGGCAGGGACTATGCAGGTAAGTGCAGGCAGAGACAGAGAAGATGGGTGGGGACTGTGCCCGTGAGTGTGGGTGGAGAGGATGGGCGGAGAGGTTGGGCGGAGCGGGCAGAGTGGGCAAAGCAGGCGGGGACTGTGCCGTGAATGTGGGAGGATGGGCAGAGTGGGCGGGGACTGTGCAGTGTGCCCGTGAGTGCGGGCGGGGAGGATGGGTAGTGCAGCCAGAGAGGGTGGGCGGAGCGGACGGGGATTTCCTATGAATGGCCAGTGTACTATCTCCCAGGCTACAGCGGGCCCCCCTACAGTGGCAGAACTCAAGGGCCCAGTAGCAAATGCGACTGGTGAGACCCTGGTAATTCTGCTACTGGAAACTATTTATGTCTATGGAGATGCAGTAACTGCACAGACACAGTCACTCAGCCAATTTGACAGTTATGTGGGTGCTGGTGAGTGGCCCTGAATGCAGACTGGGGTAAGGCAATTTGAATGAGGCCTAACAGAGTGCAAATAGAGATATCAAGACAAGCAAGTGTGGCATAGCAAGAGGGGATCTTCTCATCTGCAGCTCTGATGAGTGAGTTCCAGCAGTCCAGCTTAAAGCAAAAAAGCAGAACAGCTTCTAATGTGTGAGAGGAGAGATATCAGGCAGCTACAGTACCTCTGCTAGCAGAATTTAATTCAGTAAGTAAATTAGTGCCACTGTAACATTTACAGTCATCTGTGTCTGAGTATGTGTATTCATGTGAAGCTATATTTGTGTGAAACTCTGCATCCTTTTTCATCTGACAAATACCTGTACAAATAAAGGGCCACAGATAAAACACTCTATTATCCTGATATTATCATAAACAACCTTTTTTACAAAAACAATGATGCCTATCTGCATTTTTTGCCAACCAGTATCACCTGTAGCATCCTTCGATCTTTAGAATTGCAAAAGTTTATGGGAAATCATCAAAACGAAAAAGAAAACATATACTATCTTAGATTGTAAGCTGTTTGAGGGCAGGGACTTTTGTGAATGTACAATATATATGTAAAGTACTGTGAAAACCTGCAGCAACATATATGTACCTTTAATAAATAAGTAAATAAATAAATATAACTTGTTTTCTTGGAGCTGCAGGATCACTTTTATAGGCGACGGGAGCGGTGCCCCCCGCCGCTTCCCAGTAGTTTCTGAGCTTACCGGTAAGCCTGGAACCAATCCAGTGAGGCTGTTGGCTAGGCAGGTGTCATGAACAGGTGAGACCAGAACTGTGTGATCTGTGACAGAGGACACCAAAACGTATAAAAGTGAAAATATAATAATTTATTAAAGTAAGTGAATAATATAGTACAACCACCTCCAATATGACACAGTGCAATAACCAACCAACAGACAGAAACCCACAAATAACAGCAGACAGTTAAGTACAATAAATTGGAAATACCAGGATCATAAACAATAACCAGGCCAGGGTCATACACAGAAGATCAGCAGATAGACAGGGGATGTTCCGGAGACATAAACGTAAGCCAGGCCAAGGTCATAAACAGGGAGATCAGCAGATAGGGTAAGGAACACAGGACAGGGAGAGGATGAATGGATCAGACTGCAGGCAGGGATGCAAGGTAACAGGTGAGACACGATAGGGATCGGGACAGGGAGACGGGATCAGATACACGGGTCACAGGTTCAGGGCACAGGAACAGGTTCAGAATCAGGATCAGATCACAAGCTAGTAAGTCAGGGCACAAGGAAGAAACCAAGGCAAACATGTGATTGCTTGCCGGGTATTTATAGGCCTGTGATTGGCCTCAAGTGACACCTGATTGTAGGAGGTACTGTCTGCTCCACACTGCCAGGATCCATCTGCTGGTGGACGCCAGTACTGCGGCCCAAAGATGACATAACATCAGCAGGGAAAAGCTCTCCTGACAGTTCCAAACTGCCAGGAGACACCTGCTGGTGGACCTCAGTACTGTATACCAAATGACAGATATTACCAGCGGATGGAACATTTCCTGACAGCAGGAAGTCGAATGAGGGCAGGATACCCTACACTTGGCTTTATTCCCTTGGAGGATCAGAGCGACATCTGACGTCACTTCCTGTTCTTGGGCAGATAGGATTTTTTTAAGGCAAAATGTCATATTTTTGGGGGGCTTTTAAAGGTAAATGAGAGATTTAGGGTCTTTTAAAGCGTCACATCCCTCCAAACTCGCACACAGAAGTGAATGCATATGTAAGTTAAGACCGCATATGTAAACGGTGTTCAAACCACACATATGAGATATATCCGCAATCATTAGAGCGAGAGCAATAATTCTAGCACTAGACCGCCTCTGTATATGCTTGTCGGACAGGATGTCTCCTGCCTTTGCACTGGGCAGGGGGACTAGACAGGGCTGCCCCTGTATTTGAGTGGTGGGGAGGGGAATGGTATCAGTGGCATAGATGGTGGTTGCGGGATGGGATCAGTGGCAGTAGTGGTCATAATGGGGTGGATCAGTGGCAGCAGTGGTTGTGGTGGTGTGGGGGGAGGGGGGAGGGGGGAATCAGTGGCAGTAATGGTGGTGTGGGGGTAACAAGGTATCAGTGGCAGTAGTGGTGGTGGTGTGGGGGATCAGTGGCGGGAGTGGTGATGGTGGTGGTGTGGGGGTATCAGGGTATCAGTGGTGGTGATGGTGTGGGGGGGGTATCAGTGGCAGTAGTGGTGGTGGGGTGGAAGGGTATCAGTGGCAGCAGTGGTGTGGGGGGATCAGTGCAGTAGTGGTGGTGTGGGGATCAGTGGCACTAGTGGTGTTGTGTGGGGATCAGTGGCAGTAGTGGTGGTGTGTGGGGATCAGTGGTAGTAGTGGTGGTGGTGTGTGGGGATTAGTGGCAGTAGTGTTGGTGTGTGGGGAAATCAGTGGCAGTGTTGATAATGAGGGATGGGTGCCACTCACTTGCAGATCACTTGGTTCCCCCTCCTTTCTAGGTCTTGCTTTGCGAGCAGAGAGGATGGGCGGGGCCTGTGAGCACCCGTGAGTGCAGGTGGAGCCAGAAAAGATGGGCGGAGTGGGTGGGGACTGTGTCCGTGAGTGCAGGCGGAGACAGAGAAGATGGGCGGGGACTGTGGATGGGTGGAGAGGTTGGGCAGAGCGGGCAGAGCAGGAGGAGAGGATGGGTGAAGTGGGCGGGGACTGTGCTTGTGAGTGCGGGAGGAGAGGATGGGTGGAGAGGATGGGCGGAGCTGGCGGGGACTGTGCAGGGTGCCTGTGGGTGTGGGCGGGGAGGATGGGTGGAGCAGCCGGAGAGGATGGGCGGAGCGGATGGGGGCTCCCTGTGAATGGCCAGTGTACTATCTCCCAGGCGACAGCGGGCCCCCCTACAGTGGCAGAACTCAAGGGCCCAGTCACAAATGCAACTGGTGCGACCCTGGTAGTTCCACCACTGGCAACCTATTTATGTCTATGGAGATGCAGTAACTGCACAGACACAGTAACTCAGTCAATTTGACAGTTGTGTGAGTGCTGGTGAGTGACCCTGAATGCAGACTGTGGTAAGGCAATATGAATGAGGCCTAACAGAGAGCAAATAGAGATATAAAGACAAGCAAGTGTGGCATAGCAAGAGAGAGGATCTTCTCATCTGCAGCTCTGATGAGTGAGTTCCAGCAGTCCAGCTTAAAGCAAAAAAGCAGAACAGCTTCTAATGTGTGAGAGGAGAGATATCAGGCAGCTACAGTACCTCTGCTAGCAGAATTTAATTCAGTAAGTAAATTAGTAGTGCCACTAACATTTACAGTCATCTGTGTCTGAGTATGTGTATTCATGTGAAGCTATATTTGTGTGAAACTCTGCATCCTTTTTCATCTGACAAATACCTGTACAAATAAAGGGCCACAGATAAAACACTCTATTATCCTGTTATTTTCATAAACGACCTTTGTTACAAAAACAATGATGCCTGTCTGCATTTTTTACCAGCCAGTATCACCTGTGGCATCCTTCGATCGTTTGAATTGCAAATGTTTATGGGAAATCATCAAAATTAAAAAGCAAGATTGTAAGCTCTTTGAAGGCATGGACTTATGTGAATGTACAATAAATATTAAGTACTGTGTAAACCTGCAGCAACATATATGTACCTTTAATAAATAAATAAATAAATAAATATATTAACTTGTTTTCTTGGAGCCGCAGGATCACTTTTATAGGCGATGGGAGCGGTGCACCCCCCCGCCGCTTCCCAGTGGTTTCTGAACTTACCGGTAAGCCTGGAACCAATCCAGTGAGGCTGTCGGCTAGGCAGGAAGTCAAGTGAGGGCAAGATACCCTCCACTTGGCTCTATTCTCTTGGAGGATCAGAGCAACATCTGATGTCACATCCTGTTCTCGGGCATATAGACAGGATGTTTTTTTAAGGCAAAATGTCATATTTTGGGGGGGCTTTTTAAAGGTAAATGAGAGATTTGGGGTCTTTTAAAGCACCCCATCCCTCCGAGCTCGCACACAGAAGTGAACGCATATGTGAGTCATGACCGCATATGTAAATGGTGTTCAAACCACACATGTGAGATATTGCTGCAGCCATTAGAGCGAGAGCAATAATTCTAGCACTAGACCACCTCTGTATACGCTTGTCAGACAGGATGTCTCCTGCCTTTGCACTGGGCAGGGGATCTAGACAGAGCTGCCCCTTGTCCCCCCTGCTCTTTGCACTGGCCATTGAGCCTCTTGCTGCCCAGGTGCGGGATCATCCACAGATCAGGGGATTTTGATACTGTGACTTGCATGAGAAATTAATGCAATGTGCCGACGACATGTTCCTCTTTTTGGAGGACGTAGAGAAATTGTTGCCACATGCAATGACGCTCATCACAGATTTTGGCCACTACTCAGGCTTAACAATTAATTGATCCAAATCAGCATTGATGTTCCTGGATGAGGCACCTGGGTCGGACGTGGAGCTCCCCTGCCCTGTCCCTGTAGTAACCTCCTTTAAATACTTAGGTATCCACTTTACAACCAAGCTGACTGACTACTACAGCCAATATATATATATATATATATACCACTGACTCGCTTCAGAGACAAAATAAACATTTAGAACCAACCTTAAAATGTCCTTGGTGAGGAAAACAGACCTCATTAGGATGATCCTTATGCCCCAACTCCTATTTCTGCTTCACAACACACCTGTGGTTATTCCACTTAAAATGTTTCGGGTGATCAACTCCCTATTCAGATTACTCCTTTGGCACAACAAACCCCCCAGGATCAAACTGGAACAATTACAATATCCAAAGGAGGAGGGTGGTTTGGCACTCCCCAACCACGGGATATACTATTTGGCTGCACAGCTGCAGCACTTGATTGGAGCTATGGCCTGTTGGCTCATCAGCCAAACTCCTACTTACTGGCTCGGGGGTGGAGTCCATATCGGAGGGCCTGGAGGCACAGCTGTTCCAATGGCACAAACATGGCACTGGCACATGGCACAAACAAATGGCCACATACACACTCCTTCAGAAGGTATGGAATAAGGTCAAACAACTGCAGCGAGTAACAGGGTACACAGCTTACAGCCCATTATGGAGGAATAAATCATATGAGGAACTGGCCAAGCTCCAACAGGGACTTAGGTGCACCCCATGGGAATAACTCACCTCAGACATGTCTTTCACAATAGGTAACTACTTTCATTCGCTAACCTGCACTCTAAATTTGCACTGCCCCCCAGCATTCTATTTTACTACCTACAACTAAAGCACGCTGTTAAAGCACAAGGTACCGCTGTAGAATGGGTACAATGACCCACTCCTGTCTTTCACATACTACAAAAAGCAACGGACAGAAAGGGTATAATATTCCAATGCTATCTTATGCTTCTATCCGCACTTAGAGGGATTCCCCATGAAAGCAGTGACCTAGTGGGAGGCAGACTTAGGGCCTATTACAGGAGAACAGTGGGAAGAGGCCCTTCAAGCCCTTAGCACTTGTTCGCTGAATGTATCCCAAAAGGTATCCCAATTGTATATCCTGTTGAGGACACATTATACCCCAGTAAAACTTCATAAAATGGGCAAACTACTCAATCCGATGTGTGGTAGGTGTAGGATAGTGCTAGGTGACCTGATACACCTCCTCTGGCGTTGCCCCAAACTCCATAGATATTGTAAGGGGGTCCTGGTCACGCTTAACCAGGTATTCCAAATGAATGTTCCTCTTGATCCACTATGTTGCCTCCTGGGGGTACTGGAGGGGGCAGTCCCAGAGGAAGTGACCAGGACAGCCTGTGCTAGAGCCCAATTTCAAGCTAGGAAAACAACACTTATGAGCTGGAAATCTGCCACTCCGCCGTCGGTTAATTCCTGGATTCAGCATATGGGCAATATCTAACAGCACAGGGGGAACCCCGAGAAATTTGACAGATTATGAGCCACATGGCTTGACACACCTGGGATTAGTCCCAGGGAACTGGTACAGATGAGGCTACTCAGATGCCCATAAACATAACAGATGCTCAGGGAAATGCTAGCTTTTTTTAACCACAAAGTAACATTGTAGGTGATGTTGAAGTAGCCAGTACCATGACAGGGGATTGCAGAATATCACTATACAGATAGAAACTGTGTATATGCCACACATTGAATACTCACTGCTACTCGAGTATTGAAGGGAATGACTAATGGTTATGTCAATGTTCTTTCACTGACAAATTGAAGTGTAATGTGATATATGTTTTGATCTGATTTGTTTTTCTTCTGCAATAAAAACTTTGATTTAAAAAAAAAAAAAGACCACCTCTGTAATTCTAAACAGGTAACCTGTAAAATATTTAAAGTGTCACCTATGGAGGTTTTAAAGTACTGTAGTTTGTCGCCAATCCAAGAGTGTGCTCAATTTTAAAGCATGTAATGTTAGGTATTTATTTACTCGGCATAACATCATCTTTTACATTATACACACAAATTGGGCTAACTTTAATGTTTTTTTGTTTTCTTTAATTCATTAAAGTGTATTTTTCCCCAAAAAAATTGCGTTTAAAAGACTGCTGTGCAAATACAGTGTGACATAAAATATTTCAATGATCGTCATTTTATTCTCTAGAGTCTCTGCTAAATATATATATATATATATATATATATATATATATATATATATTGTTTGGGGGTTCTAAGTAAATTTCTAACAAAAAAATACAGCTTTTTACTTGTAAACATGAAATGACAGAAAAAGGCCTGGTCTTTAAGTGGTTAATATTGTAGTAATCATCTTTAAAGTGTGAGCAAAATTCATTATTCATTATAGTGAGGGGGGGCTGGTGTAACTTAAAGTGGTTATAAAGCTTTTTTTTTTTTTTTTTTTTTTATATATAAAAATAACAAACATGCCTATACTTACCTGCTCTGTGCAATGTTAAACAGATGACTCGGCCCCAGCCCCCACTCCCATGTCACCGGATTTGATTGACAGCAATGGGAGCCAATCGCTCACGCTGCTATCAATCTGTCCAATGAGGAGAGAGACAGCAGCAGGAGCCGCTGAGCTCCTGCACATCTCTGGATCAGATGGACTCAGGTAGGGAAAAGGGGGGGTATCTGAGGGCAAGTGAAGGGTTAGTGTGTGGGTGTGGCGCTGTCCTAATTTATAGAAATACTTGGTAAATTGTGTGTAGCCAAATCCCATATGTAAAGTCGCATAAACCAAAATTGCAAATAAAAAATTCAACAAAAATAAAGCCAAACATAAAACAGCAAAGTGACCCCCTTTGGAGTGTGTAGGTGTAACGTTGTCCTAGTGGAGAAAAAAGTGGAGAAAATGGAAAAAAATGGAAACAATGGAAGAAATCGCATAAAGGACTGCTGCCTCCACAAATGTGATTTCCACCAAGGTGGAAAAAACAGAAGGTAAGTGAAGGGTTAGTGTGTGGGTGTGGCGCAGTCCTAATTCATAGAAATACTTGGTAAATCGTGTGTAGCCAAATCCCATATATAAAGTCGCATATAAAGTATAAACCAAAATTGCAAATAAAAAATTCAACGAAAATAAAACCAAACATAAAACATCAAAGTGACCCCCCTTTGGAGTGTGTAGGTGTAACGTTGTCCTAGTTTAAAAATACTTTGTAAATCGTGTGTAGCCAAATCCCACATGTAAAATCGCATGTAAATTATAAACAAAATATAAACAAAATCGCATATAGCAAATTTAACGGCTAGGTTGGCCCCTTTGAATTGGGGGAGGGGGAAGGGGAACAGGGGATGAAATCAAAAAATGACTTTAGCCAAAGTTATTCCATCCGCATAAAAACCCCATATAGTGATTGACAAACATAACATTGCTGAATAATTACATAGGTTAAATCGTGACTAGTGCTCAGTGCAATTTAAGTGAAAAACTTGACATCTTTGTAAAACAAGGCAGGTATTTGTATTAATCTTGGTGACCAGGTGCTCGTGTTTTGTGATCATGCGGACACTCACCAGCTTCTTTAACCCCTGCGGGGGGGTAATGCGCAGTCACAGTGTATGCCACTGTGCGGCAATCCACAGGCTGTTTCTTGGTCACGGTGACGTTTTAGGCATAAGAGAAGAAAGAGGAGATTCCATAGCGTAAAACCATAAAACACTCTTTATTGAACGCAGATGACAGAATGGTACTCACATTTAAGCAGTTTATAATAGGCAACCAAATGTCATCAAAACAGGAGAGCGTCAGATTTAAGTTGGTGATCCTCTGGGAGATGATGCAAAAGCATCAGAATAGGCCACGCCCTACGCGTTTCATCATAGGGACGTCAACTGGAGCGTGACGTTCCACCTTGGTGGAAATCACATTTGTGGAAGCAGCAGTCCTTTATGCGATTTCTTCCATTGTTTCCATTTTTTTCCATTTTCTCCACTTTTTTCTCCACTAGGACAACGTTACACCTACACACTCCAAAGGGGGTCACTTTGCTGTTTTATGTTTGGTTTTATTTTCGTTGAATTTTTTATTTGCAATTTTGGTTTATGCGACTTTACATATGGGATTTGGCTACACACAATTTACCAAGTATTTATATAAATTAGGACAGCGCCACACCCACACACTAACCCTTCACTTACCTTCTGTTTTTTCCACCTAGGTGGAAATCACATCTGTGGAGGCAGCAGTCCTTTATGCGATTTCTTCCATTGTTTCCATTTTTTTCCAATTTTTTTTTCCATTTTCTCCACTTTTTTAATTTTCTGTTCCGTTGTGCGGATACACCACTCATATTTCATTAGTATCTGAGGGCAGCTGCAGCACAAAAGTTTTTTCACCTTAATGCATATAATGGTTCTTCTTTAGAACCACTTTAATACCCCTTATTGGCACTTCTAAACCTGCTGACCATAGCTAACCAAGGCTGAGCAGTGCATTGTGGTTTTAAAATAAAACAGGTGAATCTACACATACATTCACCAGGACCATAAATTTTGATTCAGAGTTTCACCTCAAACCCATAATAGCTGTAAACCTGAACCTCACCGCTACTGATTATAAAAGGTTAAAATGCAGTTGATTGTTTAAGAATTTAAAAGTAATTTTCTGTCATTGTTACTTTGATTTTTTATGTAAGGTAATTTATTCTATACAAACAAACTTTTAACTAGGATTGTTCTGATGTAGTTGCTTTGAGTGGCAGTTCTACTTGCATATTATTATGTTTTTCTTTTATTCAGTATGCAGACTTCTAGGTCCTTAAAAAGTGTTCATATTATTGTATAACTACATATTTTAACTAACATATTTTAAAAAATCCCCCCTGTAAAAATATATATATGTGTGCATGTGTGTGTGTGTGTATTTATCGCACTGTGTGCAAAAGCTTTGAAAAAAAAATACTATACACATGTTTTTCAGAGGCTCTTGCCTATTGTTCTTTAGTTTAATCTCAACCCTCTGTCTCATAATACATGTAGCTTATCATTGAACATGGTTCACTAAAGCTGATTGATCAAAATTTCATTCTCTGTGTGGCCGTTTGTGTATGGAGGAATTTGTAAGGGCTGAACAAAAAGAAAAAACTAACCATCCATTGCCAGCTTATGTTTTTTGGCCATCTGCAGCAATCATTCCCCATTTATCTGAATTGCTCACTGTTCTTTTAACCCTCCTCAACAACAATCTGAAGCCAAGGAGTGTAGAATTTGACAAACCAAAAACTGTTGACATTATGGGTTTATGAACACAGTGACACTGTAGGGGGGAATTACCTATGCATAGTAACCAAAGAAACCAATCAGCTTCTAGGTTTTATTGTCAAAGCATAACTGAACAAGCTAAAGTTAGAAGCTGATTGATTACTATGCACAGCTGCACCAGATTCTATGTGCTCCAATTTTAGTAAATCTGCCCCTATGGTTCATTTATGCGGGTTTATTTGTGTTGGTTACACTAAGTAATTTCTGGTTTGTAACCTTTTCTACTGTAATGCTGATTGGCATATGCTGTGCACATATTTGAGCTTGAAAAACTGTGGAGACACTCAGAACTGTTGCTCACTCACAAGATTATGCTGATTATATTGTTGCATCATGGAAGCATGGATTTTAATTGCAGTAAGTCACTGTATTACACCCCCTTAATTTGAACAAATGTACAGTATATGTAAGGACACTCCCATGTCTTTGGGGTGCCCCAACTCAAATCAATCCACCATTGCTACTTCATTCCAACCCAAATCAAGCCAGAATGCTGCTCATTGGCTATGTATCTCCTATTAAACAAATGACTTTGGGAGTTTCTGGTTTCTCTCTTTCTCTCTTGATATACAATATATTATATATATATATATATATATATATATATATATATATATATATATATATATATATATATATATATATATATATATATATATATATACATATACAGTATCTTACAAAAGTGAGTACATCCCTTACACTTTTGTAAATATTTTATTATATCTTTGCATGTGACAGCACTGAAGAAATGACACTTTTCTACAATGTAAAGTAGTGTAAACAATGTAAATTTGCTGTCCCCTCAAAATAACTCAACACACAGCCATAAATGTCTAAACCACTGGCAACAAAAGTGAGTACACCCCTAAGTGAAAATGTCCAAATTGGGCCCAATTAGCCATTTTTCCTCCCGGTGTCATGTGACTCATTAGTGTTACAAAGTCTCAGGTGTGAATGGAGAGCAGGTGTGTTAAATTTGGTATTATTGCTCTCACTATCTCATACTGTTCACTGGAAGTTCAATATGGCATCTCATGGCAAAGAACTCTCTGAGGATCTGAAAAAAGAATGTTTCTCTACACAAAGATGACCTAGGCTATAAGAAGATTGCCAAGACCCTGAAACTGAGCTGCAGCATGGTGACCAAGACCATACAGCGGTTTAACAGGACAGGTTCCACTCAGAACAGACCTTGACATGGTCGACCAAAGAAGTTGAGTGCACATGCTCAGCATCATATCCAGAGATTGTGTTTGGGAAATAGACGTATGAGTTCTGCCAGCATTGCTGCAGAGGTTGAAGGGGTGGGGGGGTCAGCCTGTCAGTGCTCAGACCATACGGTGCACGCTGCATCAAATTGGTCTGCATGGCTGTCCTCCCAGAAGGAAGCCTCTTCTAAAGATGATGCAAAAGAAAGCCCGCAGACAGTTTGCTGAAAACAAGCAGATTAAGGACATGGATTACTGGAACCACGTCCTGTGGTCTGATGAGACCAAGATACATTTATTTGGTTCAGATGGTGTCAAGCGTGTGTGGGGGCAACCAGGTGAGGAGTACAAACACAAGTGTGTCTTGCCTACAGTCAAGAATGGTGGTGGGAGTGTCATGGTCTGGGGCTGCATGAGTGCTGCCGGCACTGGGGAGCTACAGTTCATTGAGGGAACCATAAATGCCAACATGTACTGTGACATGCTGAAGCAGAGCATGATCCCCTCCCCTCGGAGACTGGGCCGCAGGGCAGTATTCCAATATGATAATGACCCCAAACAAACCTTCAAGGTGACCACTGCCTTGCAAAAGAAGCTAGGGGTAAAGGTGATGGACTGGCCAAGCATGTCTCCAGACCTAAACCCTATTGAGCATCTGTGGGGAATCCTCAAACAGAAGGTGGGGGAGTGCAAAGTCTCTAACATCCACCAGCTCCGTGATGTCGTCATGAAGGAGTGGAAGAGGACTCCAGTGGCAATCTGTGAAGCTCTGGTGAACTCCATGCCCAAGAGGGTTAAGGCAGTGCTGGAAAATAATGGTGACCACACAAAATATTGACACTTTTTGGACCAATTTGGACATTTTCACTTAGGGGTGTACTCACTTTTGTTGCCAGCGGTCTAGACATAATGGCTGTGTGTTGAGTTATTTTGAGGGGACAGCAAATTTACACTGTTATACAAGCTGTACACTCACTACTTTACATTGTAGCAAAGTGTCATTTCTTCAGTGTTGTCATATGAAAAGATATAATAAAATATTTACAAAAATGTAAGGGGTGTACTCACTTTTGTGAGATACTGTATATATATATATATATATATATATATATATATATATTTTTTTTTTTTTTAAGATTCTTTGAATGGAGGAAAACAACATTTTGTTGATTCACTGACCTACCTCAACTTTTATAACACAGCAGGAAGATCTTTCCCAATCCCAGAGAGCTAAGGTCAAAGCTGTTTGGTAGCTATCATGGACATCGTGGGTTAGGGAGATCTCCATACCAGTGTCACAGAGAATAGTAACAATAGAACAGTAATGATGTTGCATTTCATCCAACATTAAAGTTTACTCTAGTACACCTCCTCTCATGTTGTATGATGAACATAGGAGAGGCGTCCCATAGGGGTTATTTACTAATACTGGATAGTGCAAAATCAGGTGCAGCTGTGCATGGTAGCCAATCAGCTTTTAACTTCAGCTTGTTCAATTAAGCTTTGACAGTAAAACCTGGAAGTTGATTGGTTTCTATGCAGAGCTGCACCAGATTTTGCACTCTCTCAACCCCATAGCCTAACATTCCTCTAGGGTGACAACATAGATGCAGTATAGTGAGCGAGCATCATCCCCCTAGAACAGGAAGTTTGTTACTGGCAGAATCACCAGGTTAAAATAGAAGAAAAAAAGTCTGAAAAATGAAAACTAAAGCAACCACCACATATAGACTTTTATGTTGCAATAATTTATATTTATTTCATAGATGTAAGTTTTGGATGACGTTTTGCCACTGCTGAAAATCTTTAAGGTAAATAAATCAAAAAATGCAGATCAAGAATAACAAATGAAAACATCCAGACATTGAAATCAGCTGTAGCTCAAAGTAAATATAAATGTGCATATATTTTAGTTACATGGTGGATTACTGTCTGCCATATAATTGAAATGTATACACATTTATGTGAATATATTTTTCTCATAATGTCATTTTACAGCTGCTGCTATCTCTGCATTTGGTAGGAAATATACCTGTGTGCCAATCACAGAGAGTAGCAGCTGACTTTAACAGATATCAGCTAAGGACAAACCCGCTGTATTATAACATAATGCATAAGATATGCCTTAGAGGCTGTCTTTAAAACAGTAGGTATAAATCTGTGTGATCAATGTAAGTGGATAAAGGCTAATCTGCATGCCTGTCAATGGGTCCTTATCTATATGGCCATAAGTCTTAAATAGTGTAATTGCTTTGTGTTCTCTGGGATTTTTGAAGGAATGCAGGTCATGAACTTTATGTTTCATAAGAGGATTATGAATAAATCCTTACTGTTTGTTGTGCAGAGTGGAGT
This sequence comes from Aquarana catesbeiana, assembly GCF_042186555.1. Classification (NCBI taxonomy): domain Eukaryota; kingdom Metazoa; phylum Chordata; class Amphibia; order Anura; family Ranidae; genus Aquarana; species Aquarana catesbeiana. The sequence continues at coordinate 343,636,254 of NC_133327.1, read as the reverse complement.
TTTCAGTTACTATTTAAAGTGTTATCTGCATAGGCAATATATAGGTCAAAAGCAGATACATTCAAAGAGCAACAAGTAACTTTTACATCAAACAAGTGTAAATGAAAGCAAAACAAATTAAGTGATGTATGTTTTAATTTTGTAACTACATTATGAATGAAGTACAGTGGTTAGTGTCATTCCTGTAAAAAAAACTATAAAAGTCATAAACTTTCATGTTTTGCTTTCTGCTGCTCTGAGTTTCCTGAAAAATGTTGATAGCTGCTTTTTAATTCCTAAGCTGGCCATACACTGATCCAGCACTGGGAACTGGCCAAATTGTGATCAGTGTGTAACAGTCCCTAATTTACAGAAGTCAACTGTCTGATTGACTTCTGTGAAAGGGGCATTTGGAAAATGTTTATTGATCAGCTGCTGCAGCCAATTAGCCTACTAATCTGTGTATTCTAACAGCTGTCAGAATACAGTTTCCCAACAGGGGGGATTCCTCCATCCACCTTGTTTGTGTGAATGAAGGAATCTGTTTGTCCTTTTTTTTCCATTTAGCTTACTAGCTAAATGAAAAAACTACCAGTGTATGGCATACCTGACCTGTTTGCTACCTGACCTGATGTAAAATGGCCAATTGTCTTTCCATGTCCTTAGTTCTTTTCAGATCATTAGCATCTCTTTTTATGGATCAGTTGGATTCTCCCCTGTCCACCTCACTCCCATTTTACTGCTTCATCTCTACTACTCCATCTGGTCACACAGCTACCACAGTCTATTTTTGTTTTATCCCACTTCCATTATGTACTTTACTTAGAATATGAATACTTGCCTTTTCCTCAGCTCACACCACCAGAACGGCACCCTGTTTATGAACAATCTTCATGTGGCGTCCATCACGTGTCAATCTCCTTGGTTTCCTTACTGGTACCTACTGTTGACCCTAACTAGGACACAATAGAGATGTGCAGTTTGGCAAGATGAACCAGCAGGAGACCAAGGACGTGTCAGTATGCCAATAGATTTCATATTACGGTTTCTTATGAATTGAGTGGGGTTAAGGAGGCACAGTCATTAGGAAATTAAGTATTCACAGTCTTCATTTACAGGTATATTTTTCTGGATGTTTTCATTTTAACGAGAGTGTGGCTATAATAGCCCCTGTTTCATAAACTTGGGCTTTGAATTTATTAGACAGAATAAAGGTAGATAAAGCACCTGGACCAGATGGCACCCACCCACGGATCCTAAAAGAATTGAGCTATGCTATTTCAAAGTCATTGTTTCTAATTTTTAGGGACTCTTTAATAACTGGAATAGTACCACTGGATTGGTGTAGGACCAATATGGTGCCTATATTTAAAAAGGGGTCAAAGTCTTTATCAAGTAACTATAGACCTGTTAGTTTAACTTTTATAGTCGGGTAGATACTGGAGAGTTTAAAAAAAGATAACATAGATGAGTTCTTGCTGGAAAAAAATATTCATGGATTCATGAAAGACAGAAGTTGTCAAACAAATCTGATTGCTTTTTATGAGGAGGTAAGTAAAACCTTGGACAGAAGGGTGGCTGTAGACATAGTATACTTGGATTTTGCAAAAGCTTTTGGCATAGTTCCCCACACATGGCAAATGTGTAAGGTAAAGTCTACAGGCTTGAAAAGAGCAGTTTGTAAATGGATAGAAAACTGGCTAAAAGACAGATTTCAGAGAGTAGTCATTAATGATTCATACTCTGAATGGTCTAAGGCTATCAGTGGTGTACCCCAAAGTTCAGTGTTGGGACCCTTACTTTTTAATATCTTTATAAATGATATAGGGTCTGGGATTAAAAGTACCATTTCAGTCTTTGCAGATGGCACCAAGCTATACAGTGAAATAATGTCCTTACAGGATGTCTCCAACTTACAAGCCAACCTCAATGCACTGTTTAATTGGGCAACTAGGTGGCAAATGATATTTAATGTTGATAAATGTAAAGTTATGCACTTGGGGGCTAAGAATAGGCATGCAGCATACATACTAGGGGGAGTACAACTGGGGGAATCAATGGTAAAGAAGGATCTGGGGGTTTTAGTAGATCATAAGTTTAATAATAGCATATCTAATTAGGAGCATGTGCTGACAGGCTTTTGTTTGCATCAAGCAGGTTTTTCATTCCTTTACAAGTCTAGGGGTATGGAAAATCTCTTTAAGTAGATCAAATGCAGGTCAGAAGAAGGCACCTTTAAATAAATTCTGAACGATCTTAGAAGCATCTCAACTGCATGTCAAAGTGATGCCATCAACAACAACTGAAAGTCCAACGACACAATGCTTAATTTACAGGATAAATACTACTATAAATAGAATGTAGATTTAGCAGATTTTACCAAAAAATCAGTTGCAGCGGATTTATACTCTACACCGGAATGGTACCTTTATATGTGGAAGCAAAGTTCCTAACACCTTCAGCATGCAGAACTCTGGATGTATATTATGAACCAAAATACATTAAAAAAAAGAACCCATCCAGAAGGCCAATTGTCAATGGAATAGATGGATTATGTACACACTTAGGACAATAAATTGATTATTTTATCCAACCACTAATACAGAAAATGTAAGCTTTTCTGAGGGATTTAAAGCATTTAATACAAATCCTAAAGGATTTAAAATGCGGGAATGAATGTATGCTAGTCACGGCGAATGTCAACTCCCTTTACACTATTATCAATCATGAAGAAGAGATCAATGCTACAAAGTGGGCATTAAATAAATTCTTAGACTTGAAAATGATGCATAAAAATATTTTGGAATGTTTAGATGTTTGCTTAAGCCACAATTACGGTATTTTTTGTATGACTCCCATTTCTACAAACAAAGATTGAAATTGCTATGGGAGCCAAGTTTGTTCCCAGTGTTGCAAACGTATTTATGTCACAATGGGAAGAAAAACGTGTACTAAGGAATTACCCCCAAATCAAATCTTACCGTAGATTCATTGATAAATATGGAAGGGGGGTGAGAGGGCATTGGAAGTGTTAAAAAAAAAAAAATATTTATCAGAAGAATATTAAATTACCTTGGAAGCAACATAAAAGGATGATTAATTTTTTTGATCTTTAGATTGAGTACCATGATGACATTTTTTATACTCAAGCATATTTTACACCAATACATAAAACTGTGTATATCCCACAAGGCAGCTGCCATCATAGGTTGTGGCTTTTAAACATTCCACAAGAACAATTCATTAGATTAAGAAGGAACTGTACCCAACAGGAAGTATATGGAGATTATGAACTATAATGTACAACATAAAAGGATAGAAAAAAAATCATAAAAAAGCACTGGGAAATCAAAAATACAACTTTGAAAATGATTTTCACAGAAATTCCAAGACTTGTCAAGACTTTTTTACATATTTTTGGCTTTAGTTTTATTCAATGAACATCAATATTGATCTTTATCCTTCTAATCCAAAAATGGTTATACCTAAGGATGGACTTAAATTCTTTTCCAACATTTAACAACATTTTTTGTTTTTAACAACTCCGGTCCCATTCCTTTTCCTCCTCTCTTCTCTTTGCTGAATTGTTTTTTGAAGTGCCGAATTATTTTCTCCAAAAGGTTCCCCTTTGTTCACTGGCAGCTGGCACATATATTTCGTTGTACTTATATACATATTTTTACAACTAAAACTAGCTGCTTAATACGAATGATTAAACAAATATTTTTAAGTTTTTGGAGAGCGTTTCAATATAGTTCTGCTAAGGGGCGTTTGGATTGGCATTTTTGCTTCATACGCCATTCCAGTACCCCAATTTCATTTAGTTTTAGGTTTTGAACCAATATATGCACATGGATATATATATCTTTGTTTAATTACACATCCACATGGATGAGTCCAAGTTTATGGTTCATCACCATTCTAGAAACATAATATTAATCTTGTATATGATGTTTTTATATGGTTACAGGTACGTCTTTACCACATAACTAAAACATTTCTTTATATATTCTAAATATATTTTTTGTACTTGTTTTTGAATGTTTGTCTGTGACATATTTGTTTTTCTTTCAGATCATGGGCTTGATGATTATGGACTATGTAGATCTAACAATCATGCTGTCTTGAGATCACGGCACCTGTTGTTGATTTTTTGCATATTAATTTTGCGTGCATGTCTTGCACATATTCACTCACATGCATTTACCCTTAGTCCTCATCTTATTATACATATATATTTTTAGAATTGATTGCCCTGTGTCTACACATCTTTCTCATACATGATCAGTCTTTATTCAGATAACATATATATCACTGCCCATTTGTCACTACGCACATTCACATTTTGAAAAAAAAGTTTTGACCCTGGATAACCGGGTTATAAATTGTTTTATTTGTTCATATTATAACACATATCACCACACACATTTTTTCACATGTGCTCATTCATTATATGTATATTCTATACATTTATGGATATCACATTATTTTAACACTTATTTTTATTTTTATCTCATTCATTTTTTCACTTTATTTTATTACATCTCCAAATTGTTGTTTCTATGCCTACTTGCTATGGGGATTTCCATTTTAGATTTACTAACCAGCAGCAGGTGCGGAGATCTCATACGGCTGCTTCTCAGCTGTTCTGTATTTTCTCACCACTGCATGGTCACATGTGCTAATATTTTTAGTATATATATATGGCTTTTCATTCCCATTTTAGCTAGCTATGAGTAAGCACTTGGTGTAAGTGCGAAACACGTCAGCTATTCTTGGTCCACCCCACAGTCATGTTGTGTGTACCCCATGATCCTGTATTTTGACTAAAAAGACGGATTTATCCATTCCGGTGTGCTTCTTTCCAGGTCTTCTTGTTCTCTTCTACTTGTCAAATCAGTGTCAGATCCTCCAAAAAAAAGTAATTTACTTTTTATTTAACTAAAAGGGTTTCTATGCATGTGGTAGAGGTGTGAGATGTAAAGAAACTAGCTTGAATGAAAGGAGAAGAAGTAGTTTTGCTGCTACAGCGACAGGAAAAAATGTACACTGAGAAGGATTTTATTTCTTGTTCTACTAAAGGTGTTATATGCATGTTAGAATGTCCATGTGGACTTCAATACGTGGGTCGCATAGCTAGTTTATTAAGGATGTGGATGTGGGAACATGTCTAAAACATTAAAAAATCGTATAACAAAAACGTAGAGTCTCTAAAAATTTTAGGATGCTACATAATAAAAATCCAGGTGCTTTGAAATATTGAGGCTTTGAAAAAGTGAGTAGACACTGGAGAGGAGGTAATGTTTTAGGCAATTAAGTACATGTAAATCCTGATGGATATACAAAACCAAAGTATTAAACCCAAGAGGGATGAATATTGAATTTGATCTTAATTGCTTTATTGGTGATGTGAAAGTAAGGGTAGAATTAATATAGATTTCATTTACTACTTGAGGTTTTAGGCTCCCCGGTATATGTATATAAATATATATATATATATATATATATATATATATATATATATATATATATATTTTTTTTTTTTTTTTTTTATCAAATTCACTTAGGATTACATCCCTTTTAAGATTTTACAAATTGTTAGTCTCGGATGTAGGCATTTTTTATTTAATTAATTTATATTAGCAATTTTAATAAAGATTATTTCATATAGTTTTATGATATTTTTAATGAATGTACTTCTGGTTATCTTATTTAACTATTAAATATTTAATCCAGAGTGCCTGTACTACCACAATCCTCCCACAGGCACCCAAGGAAAAAATGAGAGGCGCTTTAAAGGATAAATTAAAGTGTTCACGTGCTTTAGACCCAGTGATGGTGTGACCCTCTACAGGTGTCCTGCACCTTAACACATTCAAAAAAACAAAAAATGAATTGACCAGTCTGCAAACTAAAAAGCAAACGTAAATATAAACCACAATCTCTAAGTGTTCTAGTGCATTCAATACAGTGATGGTGTGACCCTCTATATGTGTAATTATACACTCACATTCAGTAAATGAGTATCACAAACAGATATACCAATACGTCTCCAGTGATATATTGTGCGGTCACTTCATGCTGTGCGTGCACCAAAATAAATTATTTAAAAAAACGACATATCTTTCAAAAAACAATCAGTCCAAAAAAGACATGACATCACACGTGGTGGACAAATGTCCTATGACAGTGATCAATCTTGATGCAAAAAGGGTGATAATGTGTATCTTCCACCTCTCCCTTAGTGTACGGTGCTTCCACTCCCTCAAGAATAACACTCACCGACTTATTTTGCCAGCATTCTCATGCACGGCAATAATCGCTTGTTTACCACCCACGGGTAATAGGATCAATCGTTGTTCCACAGTGATAGTTATAAATAAGGTCCACATGAAAGAAATAATCAGTGCTCCAATAGTGTAAACCAGTTTCACACATTTATTAAAACCACTGCAATCTTCTAACATCAAACTCACATTTAAAACGATAAAAATCAGCCAAAGTAAGGTGCAGATCACATCAAACCAATATAGTGGAACCAAATATAACAAATGGTCACGGCGGACCCGAGGTGTGCTGGCGCCGAGCTTCCAATCTCACCCCTCCCTTGATACTCCTCCGTTCCTCTATGTAACCACAACTCCTCTCCCTCAGTATGGCTTACAGCGCTGTGTGTCACGTCTCACAGCCATGCCCCCTGGGGGCGTGGCTGTGAGACGTGACATACAGCGCTGTAAGCCATACTGAGGGAGAGGAGTTGTGGTTACACAGAGGAGCGGAGGAGTATCAAGGGAGGGGTGAGATTGGAAGCTCGGCGCCAGCACACCTCGGGTCCGCCGTGACCATTTGTTATATTTGGTTCCACTATATTGGTTTGATGTGATCTGCACCTTACTTTGGCTGATTTTTATCGTTTTAAATGTGAGTTTGATGTTAGAAGATTGCAGTGGTTTTAATAAATGTGTGAAACTGGTTTACACTATTGGAGCACTTATTATTTCTTTCATGTGGACCTTATTTATAACTATCACTGTGGAACAACGATTGATCCTATTACCCGTGGGTGGTAAACAAGCGATTATTGCCGTGCATGAGAATGCTGGCAAAATAAGTCGGTGAGTGTTATTCTTGAGGGAGTGGAAGCACCGTACACTAAGGGAGAGGTGGAAGATACACATTATCACCCTTTTTGCATCAAGATTGATCACTGTCATAGGACATTTGTCCACCACGTGTGATGTCATGTCTTTTTTGGACTGATTGTTTTTTGAAAGATATGTCGTTTTTTAAATAATTTATTTTGGTGCACGCACAGCATGAAGTGACCGCACAATATATCACTGGAGACGTATTGGTATATCTGTTTGTGATACTCATTTACTGAATGTGAGTGTATAATTACACATATAGAGGGTCACACCATCACTGTATTGAATGCACTAGAACACTTAGAGATTGTGGTTTATATTTACTTTTGCTTTTTAGTTTGCAGACTGGTCAATTCATTTTTTGTTTTTTTGAATGTGTTAAGGTGCAGGACACCTGAAGAGGGTCACACCATCACTGGGTCTAAAGCACGTGAACACTTTAATTTATCCTTTAAAGCACCTCTCATTTTTTCCTTGGGTGCCTGTGGGAGGATTGTGGTAGTATAGGCACTCTGGATTAAATATTTAATAGTTGGATTTTATTTTAAAGGGGCAGCTCTACACTAGCTGTGGGGAGTTATTTCACCACATAGTATATATCTATATATACAATATATAGGTTTGTGATTTCACTTTCAGTTGTGGTTTTTTAGGAGGCGCGGTGGAGGTATTATTGGTGGGAAGGGCAGTTTTTCATAATACCTTTATACATACATATCTTATTTAACTATAATTGAAGTAGTCCTTTTGGGTGGAGGTCATCCACGAAATGCATCAAGCTATGTTGATGCCACTATCATGTTTATAGTCAGGATCATTCCATCAATTTTATTCTGTTTTATTGCAATATGTTGTAACAATCATGCACTTTTATATATGTATTGTGTGATACATGGGTTATGTGTCTGACGTTATTATTATTATTATGGATTATTATGCTATATTATTATGACGTTTTGATTGTACACATCATATATGGAATACATTTTTATTCCATTATACTCTTTATGTGCATTGTATTGAAATTCAGTAATTACAGTAATATAATGAACTGGTAGACACAATTTGCGTCATGGTCACCCCCCCAGCTGTATGCTTCATACAAAGTCCCAAACCTCTTTCTTCAATGAATTGTCAAACAGGCATGGAGGCATTGTACCTATGGGTCCTATGCCTCATATAAAGTCCCAAATCTCCCCCCTTTCCCCCAAAAGACAGCTATCACCAAAGCACCACCAAAGAAAGATGTTGCATTCCAATACTGGTTCCACATAAAAACGTACTCCTCTCATTACATCCCATATAAACCCCTCTCTCTAATGCATCTCACTCTAAAGAATGTAGAGCAAGGATTGTGGGGGAAGTAACATGTACATGACCTCATAATCAGATAAATGTAACACCTGAAGTAGCTGATGTAGTTCATTCAATCCATACTAAGATCCACATATAAGCACATTTTACAGTGTGAACAACTCTCCTAACTCCCCCTATCCATCATTTAAAATCACCAACTCAGTTTGTCAGATAATCAATAAAGTTAAAATTCTATCATAGTTAATGAAAAAAAAAATCTGAGAAAAAACAATTCACCAACAAACGTATATGTATATATAGGGATTAGTGAACCGGTGTGTACAGTTTTACATATATCTGAATATGTTAATAACCATTATACAGTAAATAAACATTCTATCACCTCTGGTTCTCAAAAAAGTTTGGCTATGCATACAATTTACCAATGTATCAGGAGTATGAGATTGCCTTTGGGAATCGGAAAATAATGTTTTCCCTATTCAAGGCTATTTTTTGCCTTTTTCTAGTTCACTTTCAGTTTTAGGGTTCTGAGGATGCATGGTTGTTTCATTTTATTTTATTTATTTATTTTCATCTTTTGGTTGAACTTGATGGACTTACTACTTATTTTGTTATTTTGTTCTAACTATGTAACTATCTGAATTTGCAAGTTTAAATTTACAACAGTTTGCATGACCTTGATCGAGCTTCCAAGTTTGTGTTAACATTGAAATAAGCTACATTATCATTTTACAAAGAAATTCTTTTTTACTTGAATTGAAGATGACTGTGGGTGATTATTTGCCATCTGCCACTTCCAGAATTTCAATTCCCCCCTCGTTGTTCCAAAAAAAAAAAAAATCCTGTAAAGTGTATTGAATGTTCATTCATAGGTAATGTCACAGAGTGCCCAGATAATCCCTCTAGCAAAGAGAGACGAGACTGCAACCAACTCTAATTGATTCTGAAATGAATCTGTATAAAAATAAGAGGTTTCAATTCCCATGTGGACAAAAATACACAGTAACTACATAAGCCTGACAGCTGAGCGATTCTTTTTTAAAAAAGAAAAAAAAATCTGATAAGGAGCTTAAATTATTCTTAACCAGAAATGGATTTGATGTCAATGTTAACGGTGTATTGTATACGTAACCCAGTTAATTATTTTTGAACAAGGATGCTTGCAAATGAACCATCTTGCTACCCTTTAACAGCTTTTTTTTCTTCATAATGTATTTATTAAATTCCACCTCCTTACTCTCAGTAGCTGGAAGGCAGGAAGCAAGGATTAGGCTACTGCAGTTTCTTCGATGCTGTCAGTTTGCCTTGCCAAACTTCAAATATGAACTGTTGCATGTACTGTCACAGATATTTCTTCTACATCTTAATTTGCAAATGAGGAGCTGACATTTCCCATGCCTTATATTTGCACACAGCTCCCCAGCACATTAAAAGCCATGACTGTCAGCAGCTGCTATTATGTTTATTGCTTTGCAGATATTAGGTAGCCTATTTTTTTCATTAGATTTTTATTTATAACTGAGATGGTCTTGCAGCGGCAAATCCTCATATTTTATTCAGAAAGGAGATGTGGAGTATGGATTCATGCATTGCATTTGAAAACTGTTTCAAGTAAGAATTTTTATTTTTAATATTGTTTAATCAGACCAAGTCCTATTTTCCTATTTAACCTACTGCTACAGTACATCATGGTTTAATATATTCAAAATAAGTATAACTAAGGAAGCATAGTTTTGAAAGACTAGCAGTGACTCCTTGATGCCTGAACTAAAAAGTATTTATTTTTGAAAAGCCGCTGTTTTCAAACACAGCACAGGCACAGTGCAGAATTGGTTCCTCGGAGAGTCGGAGATGAAAATCAACCCTCTGGGAGAATTCTGTATTTGGGAGCTTTTCAGATGAAAAGCAAATGTCGGATTGATTAAGATCTCACCCTGAACTGAAAGCTAGCAGCACTGCAAGCTTCATACTAAAATCAAAAATAACAATGTCAAAACATAAAGGGGGAATGGAGGATCAGCAAGCAAAACTTTTTCAAAGAGAAAAAAAATGACAGAATCAGAATGTTATGATCTGTCAAATTTTGCACATGAATGTCTACAAAGTGGGAAAAAGTAAAGTTAATGTAACACTGGTAGTCTAAATCTGAGTGCATCTGCAGTTTATTTAGCATGCATGCACACATGTAAAAGTTTAGAGTGCACCCAATGAATATCCTATGTAAGAATATATATATATTGCCTGATGTTTGTTCTTGGTTGCACCAATTAGAATACAGAATAGCATTCCTCAGATGTTTTAGTGAAAATTATCTCATCATATGCGAACCATGGGCAGAACAAAAAGCTTGCGTTTGTTGTGTACACAGAACTAGCATGATACACAGTTACAGGATATTAAAAACATAAAAATCTAAAAGCAATGCTACACAAGTGATTTTCAGTAGTTTAGGCGATTTTTGGTAGTGTAAACATCCATGATTGCACAATGCTGGAATTTATTCATGTATCAGAAACCAGAGTTTGATCTCCTCTTTCCTTATTCATATACTGGGCAGCAAGAAACGACTCAATAGTTGCTGATTTAGGAGACTTCGGGTAATTTTTTAAACTTAATGTTTACCTGTAAAATTAAATTATACATAAACTCAATTACTAAAGTTTTAAATAAGCTTTAATTATTTAAATGTCATTTTAAATGTTTTTTTTTCAATATCCTTAACGAATTAACCTTGCGAGCAACTGAATAATGCCCTGTACACACAACCGGACATTGATCGGACATTCCGACAACAAAATCCTAGGATTTTTTCCAACGGATGTTGGCTCAAACTTGTCTCGCATACACATTACACAAAGTTGCCAGAAAATTCGACTGTTCTGAACGCGGTGACGTAAAACACGTACATCGGAAATATAAACGGGGCAGTAGCCAATAGCTTTCATCTCTTAATTTATTCTGAGCATGCGTGGCACTTTGTGCAGATTTGTGTACAAACGATCGGAATTTAACCATACGGATTTTGTTGTCGGAAAATTTTATAGCCTACTCTCAAACTTTGTGTGTCGGAAATCCTATGGAAAATGTGTGACGGAGCCTACACACGGTCGGAATTTCCAATAAAAAGGTCCTATCACACATTTTCCTTTAGAAAATCCTATCGTGTGTACAGGGCATTAGACTTACTTATTCTAATGGTAGCTGCTGACACTCATCACATAATACTGTGCATTTCGACCAAAACTAAACAAAATCAATGTGCCATGCTTTTCCTTTTAAATTAATAAATACAATACATATACTGTAGGTAATAAAAACACAATTATAAATAATAATACTATAAGCACTGTTTGACCTTACTTAAGTGTGGGGTCGCATATTATCAGGTGAGAGCACATCTAATGGGTGAGCACGAGTGAAATTAAATATGGAAGGGGATACGTAGCAGTAAATGTCCACAAAGGGATGAACACAAGGAGGAGTTTGCACATGAAGACTTTTTCTCACTTGGATTTTTTTTGTAAAAGTTTTTATTGATAGCATGAACAATACAACAGGAAATGAACAAATGCGGACGCAGCCGTTATGAGCATCAAAGACAAATGGTAGTACAACAGGTTATTTCTCACTTGGATTATATTGGACACTGAGAAATTCCATTTGGGACTGTACTTTTGTAGATAGTTTTCATTATTTAATTAGTTTATAATTTTTTCCACTAAACTAGTATCACATATGGAATCGTGTTATTATAGCACTTGATTATTTATATTTGTGATTTTTTTTTTTACATACAGGAATTGTATTTATTATTTGGATGAAAAAGCATGCCACATTCATTTTATTTTATTTTCAATATCTTTATTTTAGTTTCTATTAAATAATCCTTAATGATCCCATCCCTGGTTGCTGCTGTGGTGTCACCCGGTCATAAAGACTTGGTCGAGACTACCAGTGGTCATTTCAAAACGCATTGCACAGGCTTGGCCCACTATTACCACCAGGAAACTTGGCTTGAGAAAGGCCATGCAGCCTATGCAGCTATCACTGGTGTACACATAGAAAGAAAGTGGCTACAAAAAGTCTGCAAGAGATCAGCAGCACTGAAATGTCACGAAGGATATATATGTAAGATGGTATGTTAGTAATAAAGAACAAATGTCAGTTTTTAATTACTTAAAGACCACCTCATAGCAGATTTACTGCTACAGGGCGGCTCTCCTGTGCAGAATGATGTATATATATATATATATATATATATATATATATATATATATATATATATATGAGATTGTGCACTTCTGCCTGCAGGGAGCATGCAAGCACTGCCGGGGGGGCTGCTTCGGCTGTGATTATGCAAAGCAGGGTACAAAATCCATCTCTTCCCTTAAAAGCACCTAACACAGTACACAAAAACAATGGCTAGGCACACAGTTATCCCTTTGATCGTCCTAGATGTTTAACCCCTTCCCAGCCAGTGTCATTAGTACAGTGATAGTGCATATTTTAAGCACCGATTACTGATTAGTGTAACTGGTTCCTGCAATGTGTCAAAGTGTCAGTTAGTGTCTGATTGTCTGCCGCATTATCGCAGTCCTGCTATAAGTCACTAGTTGCAGGCATTACTAGTATAAAAAAATTCCATAAATATATACCATAGTTTGTAGACACTATAACATTCACGTAAACCAATCAATATGCGCTTATTGGGATTTTCGTTTTACCAAAAACACGTAGCAGAATTGGCCTAAATTTTTGAAAAAATTCAATTTTTCAATTATATTTATTGGATCTGTTTTATAGCAGAAAGTATAAAATATTGTGTTTTTTTTTTCAAAATTGTCAGTTTTTTTTTGTTTTTAGCACACAATTTAAAAAAAAAAATGCAGAAAGCTCTATTTGTGGGAAAAAGACAACATACATTTTATTTGGATACAGTGTCGCATGACCATGCAATTGTCAGTTAAAGTAATGCAGTGTGGTATAGAAAAAAATGGCCTTATCATGAAGGGGGCAAAACCTTTCAGACATCAAGTGGTCAATGCAGTGTTTTTGCAAAGTATGTCATTCACCCAAAAGTGGAACTTCCATTTATATGCTTCCTCCCCCTCATCCGGTGCCATATTTGGCAGCTTTCAGGGGGGAACTGGTACCTGTTTTTGACAGGTCCCTGTCCCCGCTCTTGGGAGACGGCGCCACGACGACATCCCTTGGAAGTTCGGCCCCTCCTAAAGGCTTCACTGCCAGCAGGGCTGGACTGGGACAAAAATTTGGCCCTGGACTTCCTCATGACCGGTCCACTTTAATTTTAAGTGTCCCCAACAGCGCCCCCCTTACATCAGAGTGTCCCCAACAGCATCCCCTTACATCAGAGTGTCCCCAACAGCAACCCCCTTACATCAGAGTGTCCCCAACAGCGTCCCTCTTACATCAGAGTGTCCCCAACAGCGCCCCCCCTTACATCAGAGTGTCCCCAACAGCGCCCCCCTTACATCAGAGTGCCCCAACAGCATCCCCCTTACATCAGAGTGTCCCCAACAGCATCCCCCTTACATCAGAGTGTCCCCAACAGCGCCCCCTTACATCAGAGTGTCCCCAACAGCGCCCCCTTACATCAGAGTGTCCCCAACAGCGCCTCCTTACATCAGAGTGTCCCCAACAGCATCCCCTTACATCAGAGTGTCCCCAACAGTGTCCCCCTTACATCAGAGTGTCCCCAACAGCGTCCCCCTTACATCAGAGTGTCCCCAACAGCATACCCCCTTACATCAGGGTGTCCCCAACAGCATCCCCTTTACATCAGAGTGTCCCCAACAGCGTCCCCCTTACATCAGAGTGTCCCCAACAGCATCCCCCTTACATCAGAGTGTCCCCAACAGCACCCCCCTTACATCAGAGTGTCCCCAACAGCATCCCCCTTACATCAGAGTGTCCCCAACAGCACCCCCCTTACATCAGAGTGTCCCCAACAGCACCCCCCTTACATCAGAGTGTCCCCAACAGCATCCTCCTTACATCAGAGTGTCCCCAACAGCACCCCCCTTACATCAGAGTGTCCCCAACAGCATCCCCCTTACATCAGAGTGTCCCCAACAGCACCCCCCTTACATCAGAGTGTCTCCAACAGCGTCCCCCTTACATCATAGTGTCCCCAACAGAATCCCCCTTACATCAGAGTGTCCCCAACAGCATCCCGCTTACATCAGAGTGTCCCCAACAGAATCCCCCTTACATCAGAGTGTCCCCAACAGCATCCCCCTTACATCAGAGTGTCCCCAACAGCATCCCGCTTACATCAGAGTGTCCCCAACAGAATCCCCCTTACATCAGAGTGTCCCCAACAGCACCCCCCTTACATCAGAGTGTCCCCAACAGCATCCCCCTTACATCAGATTGTCCCCAACAGCACCCCCCTTACATCAGAGTGTCCCCAACAGCATCCCTCTTACATCAGAGTGTCCCCAACAGCACCCCCTTACATCAGAGTGTCTCCAACAGCGTCCCCCTTACATCATAGTGTCCCCAACAGAATCCCCCTTACATCAGAGTGTCCCCAACAGCATCCCGCTTACATCAGAGTGTCCCCAACAGAATCCCCCTTACATCAGAGTGTCCCCAACAGCACCCCCCTTACATCAGAGTGTCCCCAACAGCATCCCCCTTACATCAGAGTGTCCCCAACAGCACCCCCCTTACATCAGAGTGTCCCCAACAGCATCCCCCTTACATCAGAGTGTCCCCAACAGCACCCCCTTACATCAGAGTGTCTCCAACAGCGTCCCCCTTACATCATAGTGTCCCCAACAGAATCCCCCTTACATCAGAGTGTCCCCAACAGCATCCCACTTACATCAGAATGTCCCCAACAGAATCCCCCTTACATCATAGTGTCCCCAACAGAATCCCCCTTACATCAGAGTGTCCCCAACAGCATCCCCCTTACATCATAGTGTCCCCAACAGAATCCCCCTTACATCAGAATGTCCCCAACAGAATCCCCCTTACATCAGAGTGTCCCCAACAGAATCCCCTTACATCAGAGTGTCCCCAACAGCGTCCCCCTTACATCATAGTGTCCCCAACAGAATCCCCCTTACATCAGAGTGTCCCAAACAGCGTCCCCCTTACATCATAGTGTCCCCCACAGAATCCCCCTTACATCAGAGTGTCCCCAACAGAATCCCCCTTACATCAGAGTGTCCCCAACAGAATCCCCCTTACATCAGAGTGTCCCCAACAGCCTCCCCCTTACATCAGAGTGTCCCCAACAGAATCCCCCTTACATCAGAGTGTCCCAATCAGCAGCCCACTTCCCATCAGAGTTCCCACCAGAGAGCCCCCATAACATCAGTGTGTCCTCCCTCTCCTCCCCCTCCCACATGTACTCACCGTTTTGAAGGCAGCTTCTCGTTCCTCTCTCCAGTCATGTGATAACAAGTGATAGGGGAGAGAGGAAGGAAAGTCTGCCGTTGGTCCACCCCCCCCTTCAGGCTGGAGGGAGCATAATGCCTAATGCTCTGTCCAGCATTTGACGGAAGCTGCTCCTCCTGACAGGAGTAAAATTGCGATCACTCACTGTCAGAGAGGAGCGGCTCCAGGACCGCACCTGACTGGCCCACTGAGACATCGGCCCACCGGGAATCTCCCGGTAGTCCTGATGGCCAGTACATGCCTGACTGCCAGTTTTCCTTAGCGGAGACGGCTGCAGCAGCACCCGACCCGAAAATCGGCTGGGGTGCCGACATTGCGGGCTCCCTGGACAGGTAAGTGTCCATTTATTGAAAGTCAGGTATAAAAAGTATTTGTAGCTGCTGACTTTTATTCCCCCCCCCCCCCGGGCTGGAAAACCTCTTTATTGCATAACTCTACTATATTCCCTAGAGGCTAAAAATCAACAATATTCTTTAGTAGCACTATATGGCATTTTTTACTTTGCTATAAGGTTTTTGCAGTTTCTGAGGGGAAAAAATAGCAGTGTAGCTGTAGCATGAATTGAAAGAGGGTGTTTGGATCAGTATTTACTAAGGATTCTATAAGTCTTTATTAAGAATCTATTGAGAATAGTCATTCTTCATCAATTATAGTTAGCTTAGTATATTTCGTTGCTGTAATACTAAGAAAAACATAATTTCCCAAATTACGGGAAATCCTACCTTGTACTCGAGGTGCATGTGCCACCAACTTTATTCTATTGGTGAAAATCTTCACTATTTACACACAGGGGGTTATTTACGAAAGTCAAATCCACTTTGCACTACAAGTGCAAACTACAAGTGCAAAGTGCACTTGAAATTGCACTGAAAGTGCACTTGGAAGTGCAGTCTTTGTAAATCTGAGGGGGTAGATCTGAAATAAGGGGATTTAAAATCTGCTGTTTTTATTATCCAATCATGTGCAAGCTAAAATGCTGTTTTTTTATTTTTCTTGCATGTCCCCCTTGGATCTACAGCGACTGCACTTCCAAGTGCACTTTCAGTACAATTTCAAGTGCACTTTGCACTTGTAGTTTGCACTTGTAGTGCAAAGTGGATTTGCCTTTAGTAAATAACCCCCATAGTTTGATTGCAAATATCAACACAACATCCACAAAGTGTAAACTGCATGGACAATATGATCTCATGCTACTGAGAAACTGCATCACTGGTTGGCAGATGACTCCTGTGCAATGCATTGATTTAAGTTTGCTGCAGATGAAGAAATTGTTAACAAGAGGTCAAATCACTCAGTAGCATCAGATGAAAATTACCTGTGTAGTTTATTCCCAAACTAGGGCCCACATGAGCTATTTTAATGGAAATCTGTACTGAGAGCAATACAAAGACTTGTCAGTTGCATTGATTTACTAAAAGAGTAAAGAATGTTCACTGTGCAAAGTTAATTTTCAATTAGTGAAAAAGGGAAGCTACCCAATTATGCATAAGGAAGATTAAAAACAAGATTTTTGTTTGCATAAGATTGAATGATTGGAGTTAGCAAGTGAAAATTCACTTTCCAAAATTAAAAAATGTGAAGATGTGTTGTTTTCAACCATCCATTAATAGGCAAATTTAGTTGCCATGCACACTATTCATCACACAGTGAACATGCTCTATACCTTTTATACCGCCACTGTTCAACAACTTCTGTTCTGATGGTTACCTGGCTGCCTCTGACTTTAATAGTTTCTGTGTCACCGACCCAGCACACACATGCAGCTTGCAGAATCAAAGAAATATCAGAACTATTTATCTGCATACTTTTTTCCTGGGTAAATGCAGTGGTGGATTAAAAATTGCTTGGGCTCCAGGCTGTTTTAAATTAATGGGCACAGCCACATTCACGCACATGTATGCCAATTCTAGAAACTTTCTTCTGGACTCCTTTAACTATTTTAGCTTATGCAATTTTTACATCTCCACTATGGGCATGTTTATTTGGCAATAACTATGCTATTACCCATAATAATAAATCAATACATTTTTTGGGGGGGGGGGGCAAACTAGGTTTTTATTCGGCAATATTTTCTTGCAAATTTTTTTCTTTATATATTCAAAAGACCAAACAAAGTAAAATATTTTTTTTCTACTTAGACCATTATTATTTTTGACATAGTCTTACTGTAGATAAAAAGTATACATTTTATAATAAACTGCTTTGTCTAAAATGAAATTATGTTTCTGGTACAAGGCATAGCAAGGTTATGTGCAAATGAAAAAGCCTCTTTTTTATGTGGTAAAAAAAAAAAAAGAAAAAAGAAAAAATATGGAAAACAAAAAATGTAAATAGTATTAGTAAAAAATAGAAAATAATCAACAGAAAAATAAAAACTGAGGGAAGAAGGGGAGGAAGGAGTATATTAGGCCTGATTAAAGCTAACTAAGGAGTTAAATTGAAATACATTTATTTAAAGATTTTTTTTTCATTTGTCAGGATTCTTACCTTATGTGATATGCAGATCAAAGGTCACACATTTGATTGCAATATGAATAAAATATATAAAATAATGTAACAAGACTACCTACAAGTGTCATTTTAAACAGGACTCGGTTCAATTTGACAGCCACTCCTGCTATGCAATGCATAGAAATTTCTAGCTGTCAGTAAAAATGGTAAATCAGTGATGGGGAGCTAGGTTAAGGTCAAAAATTTGAAGGACATTATACTCTATGTTCATGAGACATGTATTTTAGGCACTCTTGGCCAATTTGTCTTTTAATCTTATCTTTTTAGTTCATAAAACAACCTTTCATTAGTATTAATAAAACTGAACTGCGCTAAACAAAAATTGAAATGTTATACATTGAGACATATGTGAATGACATCCCATATAACAGGAAGGCAAATAACTGACACTGATATAGAAATTGAAAAATCATAAATAATCAAAAATAGGTGACAAATTAAAAACTAATAGACAATAGTGATAAGTGAAAGAAAGTTCCAAGGAACCCAGTTGGTATCCGATATTATTTGCAATAAAGCTCTTCAAATGGCACCAAATGACAAATCCACCACCAAAAGCAATGCACGCTTACCAGAGGCAAGCTACAAGACAGCTTGTACAAATTATGATATCCGATCAGTGGAGGCGTCCTGGTCCGACCTCACCACAAAGAGGAGAAAGGCAGGAAAGGCTCCGTCCGGTGGACAAGGATAATCAACAGGGAGGACCCTGCTGTCTCTCCCCCTCTCTGCAACAGAGCAGAGAGTGACACTGCAATGCTGTGTGTGTGTGTGTGTGTGTGTGGGATCTGTTGTTAGTTAAGAAGGGAAGTGAGATTTTAGCCCCACCAGCTGGACTACAGAACTCTGTCTATTATCCTACCCTTCTCTGTGCCACTTCACATTCATACATTGATTAATTTCACTGAAAAACAATACTGCTGCCTTGACTCCCAACAGCCTGGCCAAGTAGTGTGTGTGTGGAAAGGGCTTGTGGGAGATGTGGTTCTGGGGATATGATGTCAGTAGGAACTGAGCTACCTGAAGCTGCCCCTGCAAGAATTTTTATTCCAGGAGCAACTTTTAGAGGACTGGAGGGAGCAAATCCTAATCTATCTGATGGCACCACCCCAGAGGTTTTGGTGCTCCAACACTGTAACATTTCACACAATGTTTCAGGGGGAACCTATGGTCATAGGCTTCCTATCCCCTATATTTGGCCCTTTGAAGAAACAACAAAAATGGTGAGCTGTGATGAAACCTGGGTTAGTGACGCAAACGCTCCTAGGATGCACACTGCATGACCAAAAAATAGGATCACACACAAAAAAATCATTCCCTGCAACTCCTTTCATATTTAATGCAAAGTTCCAGGCCTAAGAGATACCACAGTAACATATTCCCACCTGCCATCATTTTTTAAATTATTTTTATAATTTGCATATTTACAAATATTTATTTATTTTAATTCCTTGTAAAACCATGCCTGTATCGGTTAAGTAAACATGGGCATGGATGGCAATTTAAATATTTGAAAAGTCCACAGCTTGTGGTTGTGTTTTCTATGTAGGAACTGGCAGAGGAATGGAATGTAACCCCTGTAGTCTATTCCACGGAATAACACGCTGTGGGAAGGAAGAAAAATAATGACTTGAATCATACATGATGAAGAACTAATGGAAACAGCACTTCCTCCTAGACTGGATGCCATAACTTTATTCTAATACACATTTAATTTACAGTACATACCATATTTACAATTTTTAAATATGGATTTTTATTCATATTTCAATTTTTTCTCTGTCCTGGATAAGCAAACTCAAACAGGGATGGCAAGGCCAACTACTAGGTGTTGGGATGAACCCATGGCTAGAGGTTGCCCAATATGCACTTGAAGTACTAGCCCTCCTGCTGCATGTGTCATATCAAAGAGGTCGATCAGCACAGTAGAGGGATTTGCAACTGAGAGGCTAACATTTAATTTAATTAATTAGACCTGAATCACATTCATACCAGATGTTAATTTTAAAGTCAATACATTTGTTTTATATATTCAACAAAGAAGATACATTTTGGGACTTTAAATGAAGCGGGCATCAAAGGGGTGCCCGCCTCCATCCCTATCATTGGTTAAAAACGGGGAGAGAGAGAGGTGAGACTTTAAATGAAGCACACAGCAAGTAAAAAGGTTGGTCAAGCGACTGAGAAATAAGGTTTATTTTAGTACAGTAGTCTGTAGTCCACTATAAAACAATTTGGGCATCAAGCCTCTAAAAAACATTTTGGGCATCAAGCCTTAACATAGTGAACCTGAAATGAAATAGATATAGGGTATGGAATGAACCACAGTCATATAGACATATACATGTAATAAAGGGCAAACAGTGACAATCAATACATATGGTATATAGGTCATGATAGTTAGAACTTAAGTAGTCTGTATGGCTTCCTTGAATAAATAAAATGACAGATAATAAGGATATGCTCATATGTTATCTTGATATTCCATGATTGAGGTGGGGGTAAAAAATTAATAAAAAGTCTTGACGCGTTTCGTGGCATCACAGCCGCTCATCAGGAGCATAAAGCATATAATAAATCTAAACAGGAGAGAGAGAAGAAAAAAAAATATTTATTGTTAATTAATTAATATAGTTTGTAAAATATGGAAATTTGTTTTTTATTTAATGAGGGGAGGGCGTCCAACTTATGTCTGCATCCACGCACCAGTGGAGCAGCATCGAGAATCGCCAAAATACCGGAAAGCAATGCCACCGGACACCACAGGGGCCAATGAGGGCAGTGGCGACTGCCACAGGCGCATCCGAAGTGGGTATGTGCAATGATGAAGTGAAAATAAGAACACCCCCCCAATGGGGGATCTAAGTGAGAAAAATGTATGTTATGGTGATGTGTACATATGTATGTACATACATACACAAATGTGTGATAAGGTGTGTGGAAGAATGGAACAAGGTGAAAGTGAAGGACATAGAGTGATGGATGAAAATGAATGAAATAGAAAGATATATGTCAAATGAACACAATGACAGCAAACCAAGGAGAAAGAAAAACACCAATAGACAAGGAGTTAGTGTACCTATGAACAGGAGGAGATCGTGATCCTTGAATATGAGTGTGAGCCATCATAAGGAAGGAGCATTGTGTGTGTGACCCAGATTAGGGAAGGCCTATATAGTTGCACAGCCATGGCCCCACCCCCAGCATCACGTGGACCTAAACAACAATGGAGAGAGGGACGCTTTCACTTGGGCGGCTCGGCTGCCCGGCGATTAGCGCCAGCCCATCTCTCCAATGTGTTTGCCAGGGTAATGCGCCAGTAGTGGATGGCCACGAGAACGCCAAGAGAACGCCAACTGTCCAGCGCACCTTGCGCGCCGCTGGCAAGCAGGAACTGAAGGTCCTTCCCCTCCACATCTCAAGGAGGCGGGGAAGGACGGGAGCCCACAGCACACAGTGCAGTAACTGGAAGGCAAGCAATGGCGAGCAGATCAGTGAAACCAAATGCATATACCAGGGTGCGTCGATGCAAACATGGGAACACACCAACCTGAAGCAATATGTATATTAATTTAATAAGGAGAAAATAATTGTATCAATAAAGAAAAAGTAGGTTACAATTCAAAAAAGAAAAACTGAAAATGAAAATTAACCATGGGGCCACTGACATCAATAACCATGCATATATACAAAAAATGTATTGCTGTAATTAACTACTGCTGTGTGCTTCCATCCCTAATTAGTTTATTCAATGAAGAAAAGACATTTTGGGACTTTAAATGAAGTGGGCATTTGCTTTATATATGTTTTACTAAGGAAAGCCCAAACATGCAGGCAGACATAGGGAAAGCCAAAGTCATAAGCTGAGGATTCTCCACAGAATTCTTAGGGCCTTTCCACATGAGAGTTAAAGGATTTCTTTTTATTTTCATGGGTTATTATGCTCCTCAGATCACTGATCACTGATCAATAGTCCTCTTACCCCTGGAAGTTGGTGTACACTGTGTTCTGTGCAATAGTGGCTATAGGAGTAGACCCATAGGGTCATATTGTTTCCGCCCTTGCAATCACTCAAGTAATGAAGTAATACCATGGTACAGCCTAATAACCGCTTCATGTATACAGGTATGTTTCTTCAGTGGGAACCCTCAACTGGCATCTGCAATTGCCCCTATGTCTGCCTGGGGAAGTAGTGTTTAAAGAGTGACTGGTTATGATTTGGCCAAGCTTCTAGTGCTGCAAATCTTATAGCATGTAAGATAAAAAAAAAACTCCCACTAGTTCCTGGCCTGCATGGTCCACCTTGGCAGACACCTGACCTTTGTTAATTTTTAATCATGTTATTCTTTATCATTTTACTGTTATTGTACTTTTAATTTCTTTTTTTATTTATATTTATTTATATATTTTTTTCTCATAAGGTCATACTTACCCTCCATAATCAATTAGAATGAAATATGTCCCTATTGCTAAACCAGAATGTCAATGACAGGGTACACACAATAACTGACACTTGATCAAACAAACACAAGTAAACATGCCATGCATCATATTTTTTTGAAAAACCTTAAAAAGTCTGGACTTATTTTTATGTTGGCATACTGCCCACAGTGTTACAAAGCAACATTTGGAAATTACACAAAAACTGCAATCCAAAGCAATGTACACTTAACATTAAAAAGGACAGAAATATACATTTACATATACAGTTTCACTCACTTACCCCATTACCCCATTATTTTACCATGTAAATGTTGAGAGCTCAAAACTGGAAATGACGTGGTGCCAAACCCGTAAGTGTCGCAAGAGATTACATCACTTTCGGGTCTGGGTCCATGTCACCTCCGGTTTCTGGCTCTCCAACCTGAAACACATGTTAGCTAGGGATGGGCAAATGGTTCGGCCCGAGCATAAGTTCGGGTTGACCTTTGGTTGTTCAGATGTTCTGCAGAACACCGAACAATATGCGGTGTTCGGGGAAAATTCGAAAGCCGCCGGAACACCGTTAAAGTCTATGGGACATTAACATGAAAAATCAAAAGTGTTCATTTTTAGGGGGCGTGGCTTGGCGCGCGGCACGGATGGAAGCACACTAGCAGAGCTCTGTAGGTCACACAGCCTTACAGCCTGACACCCTGCAGCAGAGCACTCAATGCCGGGCAGAAAGCTCCACACCACCCCGCAGACACGATCCCGCCGTGGAAAACTACCATCCGCTGCCAGGAACATCGCCGATTTCCTGATACAAACGCAGGCGGCCAGCAGCAGCAAGGCCGGTCCCAAGATGGCGCCGACGCAACAGAACGAGCTCCACGAGGAGGATTTCAGTGGAGACTCTGAATCTACAGAGGACACAGGTAGGGGCAAATCCAGAGTGAACAAACCCCTGACCTATGCAGACATGTCTGTATTCTCGGCGGACATTAAATCCACGTTTTCAGCAGCTATTACGGACCTGAAAACTAACTTAGTAGTGCTCACTGAAAAGCTGGCGGCCTCAGAACACGCAGGGAGACAGAGAGACAAGGCCATACACAGATTGGATCAGGTCACTGCCTCACATGCTCAGCACTTTATTGACCTGAACAGACACGTGGAAGACCTCGACAATAGGGGCAGGAGGAACAATATCAGGGTGAGGGGGATCCCCGAATCAGTGGAGGCAGACCAGATAACTCCGGCCCTCCAGAGGGTCTTTAACAGCCTCCTTGACAGGCAGGAAGAGACAGAAATAGAGTTTGTCAGGGCTCACAGAGCTCTCCGGCCTAAAGGCCCTGATACGGCCCCACCACGTGATATCATATGTTGCTTACAGAACTTTCAACTGAAGGAAGATATAATGCGCAGAGCAAGAAGGAATGATAGGATCATCTTTAATGGTGAAACCATAATGCTATTCCATGACTTATCACAAATCACATTAAAAAACCGCAGAGCCCTGCGACCGCTTTTGGATAAGCTCAGGGAAAGGGATCTCAGATACACTTGGCGCTTCCCTTTTGCGCTCATTGTTTCGGCAAATGGTCACCAACATGTGCTCCGCACCCCAGCAGACCTTCCTGATTTCTGTGCAGGACTATGCATTGACCCAGTGGATCTTCCAGACTGGTACGCGGACTTTGCATTGCCACCACATGACAGAAGCCCACCTAGGTCGCCATTTTCCACACCTGAGAAGAGACTCTCTAAGAAGATGAAGCAAGGGAGATCTGGAGGCTCTAAGCAGGGCACCCCAAATTCGAGATCGAGAGTAGATCGTGACCAGGCAGCAGACTAAAGATCTGGATGAACTCCCCCCTCATTGGTCACAATGACTTAATTCCACGCACCAGTCCACTATCAGCTCACTATTATAAATTTTTTTTTTTTTTTTTTGATTTGTGTTTTGTCAGCCCGGGCTCGCCTCTTAAACTATCTTCTGATAAGTTACTGTTAACGCAAAGAGAGCCAGAGCACACCGGAAGTTGTTAGCAAATGTTAAATGACAAAATGCTACCTTACTACTGCATAATAATTTTTCCGGTAGTCATAAAGGTATGGGTGGAATAAAAGTCATAGGTGGTCACGACACTTTGAAGGTGATGACCATGAGGGGTGATGAGAAAGTATTATGCAGTTATTGTTTGAGATTTTTTAACAGTTTGTCTGCCCCGCATATTTTGGGGAGCTTGGATGCTCTGTTAGTCAGGGTGAATTCACCAAATTCGTTTTTTTTTTATTCTTGCAGTTTATATGAAAGGCTGTGTGTTACATGGAGACACGGTCAGCCGGTTATACCTCCAGTTTTCAAATTGTTTTTCTGTGCACTTTTACAGACACAGGATACATTCTCAATTTGACCAACTGACCAGGCGGCCGCCTCCCTTTGCCCCACAAAGTGATCTGGTGCTATCAGTAGACCACCAGACACACTATTTCTCTAGATAGGGCCCTATCTAGAGGTAACCTAATCTTAATTGTTGTTCATTGTTCTTTTTTCTCCTTTTTTTCTTTTCCTTCTCTCTCTATTCTTTCTAACGCCCATTCCTTTTTCTTGTAGACCTTGATCAGTCGCGTTGCCCGCCTCACGAATCCACTGATTCCGTGTAAGTTCATTTCTCTAGAGCCTAGTTCTCGACACAACGTCTGAGTCTGCACCATGGCCTACTCATTCCTGGGACGTAAGCCTACGGTGATATCACATAACGTTCAAGGGTTGAATATACCCGAAAAACGTAGCACGTTACTCAGAGAAATCAAAAAAGGTAAGCCACATTTTATATTATTGCAGGAGACACACTTTAAAACCGGACATATCCCCAGGCTCACTGACTCAACCTTCACTAGGGCATTTCATGCCACTAACGATCAGGCAAAGACAAAGGGGGTTACAATTTTAGTCAACAGGAGTGCTCCCTTTGTTTTGTCGGAACAACTGACAGACCCGGAGGGAAGGTACATTTTCCTGAAAGGGACATACGGAGAACTGCCCATCACCATAGCGAATGTCTATTTCCCAAATAAAGCCCACTTAGCCTTCTGCACTCAAATGGTGAATAAATTGCAGGATTTCACTTCGGGATGTCTGATCATGGGAGGGGACTTCAACATACCCTTGAATCCCTTGACAGACACCTCTAATGGGTCGACTAGTATTAGATACAGGACACTGAAGAACATCAAAAACCATCTTCACTCCCTTAAGTTGATAGACTCCTGGAGATTCCTGAACCCGACCGGTAGAGACTTCACGTTTTATTCAACGCCCCATGAGAAGTATGCTCGACTAGACTACCGTTTTATTACACAAAATGACCTCCACACTCTCACAGAGGCATACATAGGCACACAATCCATATCCGATCACGCCCCTATTGCCCTAACCCTAGACTTGACTAAAAGGACACCAAAATCCCAGATTTGGAGACTTAACTCCTCCATACTCACAGACCCTACTCACGTACAAGACCTGAAGGACTCTTTGAGAGACTTTTTTGACCGAAATACTACGCCAGGGATGGACCCAATAACACTTTGGGAGGCCCACAAGTGTACAATTAGGGGGGAATTGATCTCGATAGGCTCGAAGCGGAAAAAACAGAGAGCAAAAGAGACTACACGTTTGATAAATCGCATCCACTACCTTGAAACTTTACACAAACAGTCCCTGTCGGCCTCTACGGCCTCGGAACTATTGGACACTAGGAAATCCCTGCAGAACCTCCTTGACACTAAGGCAAAACGCTTCTTGTTCTTCAAGAAGAAGATTTACTACGAGGGAGGTAACAAACCTGGGAAGACATTAGCAAGGGCTTTACGAACGCACACACACAACACTAACATTCCGGGTATCAAACGTGCAAACGGCTCTTTAGATGTCTCCACAAAAGATATTGCAAAACATTTTCACGAATACTACACAAACCTGTACAATTTACCACTACAACATAAACTGCCAGGAATGACAAGTGACAGAACACAGATCATCAGAGAGTACCTATTAAAAAGCGGACTCCCATCTTTGGAAGACGCAGAGGCTGATACATTAGAATGCCCAATTGACACATTTGAGATCAAACTCGCCATTAAAGATCTGAAACAGGACAAAAGTCCGGGCCCGGACGGATACACGGCAATTTACTATAAAACATTCACAGATCACCTGACGGCCCCCCTGGCGGCGGCCTTGAACTCCATGTCTGATTCCAAAGAGACACCACCTGAATTACTCTCGGCATTCATTACGGTCATCCCAAAAGAAGGCAAAGACACTCATGAATGTGCCAGCTACCGTCCTATTTCTTTGCTGAACATAGACGTGAAAATTTTTGCAAAAATACTTGCCAACAGACTAAAACCCATCCTCCATAAACTAATTGGCCCCGAGCAGGCAGGTTTTATGCCCGGTCGGGAGGCTAAGGATAATGTTATTAAATCTTTGTTGCTAATAAACAAAATTAGAACAGGCGATACAGAGGGCCTTCTCCTGTCCACGGATGCGGAGAAGGCCTTCGATCGAGTGGCTTGGGACTATATGCTGGCCACCTGCAAACAAGTGGGTTTGGGCACGAAGATGTTGGCTTGGATTTCAGCACTTTATCAAAAGCCTACGGCTAGATTAAAAATCAATGGCACACTTTCCGAGAGAGTTCACATTGCCAACGGTACAAGACAGGGGTGTCCATTATCCCCTCTCTTGTTTATACTGTCCTTGGAACCATTTATCAGAAACACCAACTTAAATCCCTCGGTAAAGGGCTGGCTGGTAGGGGATAGGGAGTTCAAGATCGCCGCATATGCGGATGACCTGTTGTTTTTTGTCTCGGGGCCACATATCACTCTCCCCAATCTCATGCAGGAATTTGGACTTTATGGTTACGTTTCTAACTTAAAAATAAACTATTCCAAATCAGAGGCCCTGAACATTTCGCTTAACGCCCACTCGCTTTCTTCTGCAATGACCAACTCCCCCTTCAAATGGGATCCCAAAAAACTGAAATATTTAGGGGTTAATTTAACGCCACAGATCTCGTCATTATATGACCAAAATTTCCCTCCGCTATTGAAAAGTATTGACAGAGACCTACACAACTGGCACACGGGAACCTTTTCGTGGTTTGGCAGGGCGGCCATCATTAAAATGACCGTTCTGCCCAAGCTCCTCTATGTAATACGCACATTACCGATCAAGCTACCACCAAGCCTGTTTAAGACCTTAAGAACCCTGTTCGTGAGATTTATCTGGGCTCACAAAAAACCTAGAATCAAGATCGAAGCATTAATGAAAGCAAAAGAAATGGGGGGGCTTGGAGTCCCCAACCTGAGAGATTACTATATAGCATCACACGCTGCCAGGATCATTGATTGGCATTGTCATCGGGATAGTAAGGATTGGGTGGGGTTGGAGATGGCCCTCTTTTCCACGCCACTTACTTTCGCCCCTTGGGTACATTGGTCCAATTACCCTGACAAACTAAAGCACCACCCCATAACAGGTACCACTCTTAAATTGATGCATGATTTACCCAGAGGTAAAGTGATCACCTCAGCGTTAGGCCCATTAACACCAATGAAAGACAATCCGGGTTTTATCCCAGGGCTTGATAACCCCCACCTTCAGTCTCCTACCACTGATAGACCTTTATTAGCGGGCGATTGTTATCACCAGGGCAAAGTCAAGGAGTACCAGGCCCTAAAAAGGGTCGACAATGTAACAGAGCTGCCCTTTTGGGTGTACCTACAGGCTAGAAGCTATCTCAAGAAAAACCACAAGGGGGGAGACTTCTCTAGACCCCTGACGGAGTTTGAGTCGGTGTGCTGTAAGGGGGAACCGGTTAACAGAACAACGTCTATGGCGTATGCCTGGCTACAGGAAGCAAAGGGACCAACAGAGGACAGACTTAGGAGGGGATGGTCTGACACCCTACAGTTAAACATAACTTCTACACAATGGAAGAACGCTTGTATTTTAGCACATAAGTGCTCCATAAGCACTAAGGTCCAAGAAACTGCGTACAAATTGATGACACGGTGGTATCTAACACCAATAAAACTAAACAATTGGTTCCCACAAGTACCAGACCGCTGCTGGCGCTGCATGAAAGATAAGGGTTCGTTGTTGCATATCTGGTGGCAATGCCCTTTAATCGCTAACTACTGGAATGAAGTTCTTGACCTAATTAAACTGATTACGGAGACAACTCTGCCTCTCGATGCAGCGAGCTGCCTATTGCACATCTCCAACTGGCCTCTAAAAAAATACAAGCGTTCTCTCACAAGACACCTATTAAACGCTGCCAGATCATTAATCCCAATTTACTGGAAATCTACACGAGTTCCAACAGTCTCTGAATGGTTACGCAGAGTAGCAGATTTCCATGAAATGGAAGATACGCTTGCCCAATCCAATGAACAGGTAGAAGGCTTTCTTGAGACCTGGCGTCCCTGGAACGTTTTCAAATACTCCAAGGCTTACAGTGACATTAAAGATGTCCAGACATCTGGTCCTGTCTGAGACAGGATAGCAGGTATTTACATCAACAAGCTCCACTTGGATGCAATCAGCTGGGCAACGCGACTGATTGATTGATTGATTATCCGCTTGACATCTACTTGACGAGGTAATGGTCATAAATCTCTTTATTCTGTTCACCTTTTCCTTTTTTTCCACCTTTTTTTTAATTTTTCTTTTCTTTTTTCTTTTCTCATCTCTCGTGACACGTATTGTCTTTCCTGACTCCGACATGCAAGTCAGATGATTATCTCCTTAACGTTATTACTGAGGATAACTGGTCATGACAAAGTTAAGTGTATAAGACATGAGAGTTATAACAATGTCATATTATATATCCAAGGTTGCACTTAACAATACTGCTGTCTTTTCACATTATAAAAGAAATTGTTCACTATCGATAATTTTGCAAACTAGCGAGGACCAAACATGGATTTATGTGGATCTTTGCTGTGATCACAGTTAACTTGATTTGTATTGTCTTGTCAACCTTTGAATAAACTATTTTGTGATGTAAAAAAAAGTGTTCATTTTAAAGGCTTAGAGGCAAGTTATTGTCATAAAAAGTGTTTATGGCCCCCGAATTCTGCCCCAGGAGACAAGTATCAATGCAAAACAAAGTTTTTAAAAACGGCTGTTTTTTCAGGAGCAGTAATTTTAATAATGCTTAAAGTGAAACAATAAAAGTGAAATATTCCTTTAAATTTCATACCTGGGGGGTGTCTATAGTATGCCTGTAAAGTGGCACATTTTTCAAACAGTTCCTGCACAAAATGACATTTCTAAAGGAAAAAAGTTATTTAAAAGTACTTGCGCCTATAATGAATTGTTGGTCCCGGCAATACAGATAAAATAAGTCATTGAAAAAAATGGCATGGGATTCCCCCAGTCCATTACCAGGGCCTTTGGGTCTGGTGTGAATATTAAGGGGAACCCTGAACCAAATTTTTAAAAAAAAATTTGTGGGGGTCCCCCCAAATTCCATACCAGGCCCTTCAGATCTGGTATGGATATTAAGGGGAACCCTGTGCCAAAATTAAAAAAAAATGATGTGGGGGTCCCCCTCAAAATCCATACCAGACCCTTCATGTCTGGTATGGATTTTAAGGGGAACCCTGCTCCCAAATTTAAAAAAATGACGTGGGGGTCCCCTCAAAAATCCATACCAGACTGTTATCCGAGCACGCAACCTGGCAATCCACAGGAAAAGAGGGGGGCAAGAGAGCGCTACATGTCCTCAAGATGGGGAGGGTGCTTTGGGGTAGCCCCCCAAAGCACCCTCCCCATGTTGATGGGAACAAGGGCCTCATCCCCACAACACTTGCCCGGTGGTTGTGGGGTTCTGCGGGTGGGGGCTTATCGGAATCTGGAAGCCTCCTTTAACAAGGGGACCCCCAGATCCTGGCCTCCCCCCTGTGTGAAATGGTAGTGGTATGCGGACGTCATATGACGCCCAGTCAGGATATTCAAACCACTTTGCCGCCGTCATTCTTCTATATGGCGGGCGGCAAGTGGTTAATGACCCCACTGCTGAGAGGGTCAAAAAATCTGATGAGTTTGGCATCTGTGTGGAGCTTGAGTGAATGCACAGGTTAGTTTGATGGAGCAATTTTTAAGAAGGTGATGGCAATTCCTTATAACACTGAAGATATATTTTATATGGACTATTTTTTGTGGCACAGTTTTTTATGTTATTAATCGCTGAATGAAAATTTATCATTATTATACATACATCTATCACAATTTTTTTGGAGTGATTACTTTGTGGTTTCTGAATGGACATTTATTATTAAGTGATATTTCATAGCATTTGATAATCCTTTGTATGATACGCACACATTGTTAGTGGTATTTAAACATATTGTATAGCACAGCTCATATATATATATAGATATATATATATCTATCTATCTATATATCTATATATATATATATATATATATATATATATACACATATATGTATCATGCACACAAAAGTTAAAGCTATCAGTGTCGTATAAATTGTCAAATGGGGGCAAGACAAGTCACAGATCATAGCTTGCTATGATCTTCTATTCAGTAACATACCAGAAATATTGTACAAACATGAAGTATCATGTTACACATGCATTGCTGTTCATTTGCTTTTAATTAATTTTGTCACTTCCTCATTCCATAGCTAGGAGGTGCTCTGTATGGCTAGTCCCATTCTCTTTTCAGTCTGTCTTTAATTTCTGTTCTGAGTACATGTAATTACTGGAACTAGACATACTATGATTTTTTTGACCTATCTGATGTTCATCTGTGAAGATCTGCATGAGATTTGAATTAAAGCTTTCTACAATCTGCAAGATGTCATTTGGATTGATTCACTCCCTGCTAATTCTACTGAGACTGTAAATTACAGCTATCTTGCCACAACTGGGTCAGTTATAGAGATCACACTTGCAGTGCTTAGATTGGCAAGATACGGTAGAACATGCAGCATGTCATGTAAGTGTTTTTACATGGCTGCAATGCAAAACAGAGAGACAAGACAAATTTTTACCCCACTAAAATATATATTACCATGTGCAGATTACATGTTAAAAAAATAGCTATTTCTAAGCTTAAGGATTGAAAATGGAACAGTTTGGAATGACATCTTTTAACTACTTCCCCTTCGGAAGATTTACCCCCCTTTATGAGCAGGCCACTTTTTGCTTTTTGGCACTGTGTTAAGTTAACTGACAATTACGTGCTAGTGCAATGCTGTACTCAAACAAAATTTATATATATATTTTTCCCCACAAATAGAGCTTTCTTTTGGTGGTATTTGATCACCACAGGGCTTTTTATTTTTTTCACTGTCAATGAAAAAATATGAAAAAAACTAACAAAAAAAACCCCAATATTTTTTACGTTCTGCAATAAAACATATACAATAAAAAAATTTAAAAAATCTAACTTCTTCATAAAATTAGGCCAATACAGTATGTATTCTGCTACATGTCTTTGCTTAAAAAATTCTCAAAAAGTGTATATTAATGTGTTTATGCAAACGTTATAGTGTCTACAAACTATGGTATACATACTATACTTTTTATTTATTTCTTTTTTTACTAGTGATGGGGGTGATCAGCAACTTATAGCAGGACTGTGATAGTATGTAAGGCAGTCTGACACTGACACCAACTGACACTTTGCGGGAACCAGTGACACTAATACAGTGATCAGTGCTAAAAATATGCACTCTACCTGTACTAATGACACTGGCTGGGAATGGGTTAAACAACCAAGGCAGTCAAAGGGTTAAATGTGTGCCTAACCAGTGTTTATGTGTGTACTGTGAGGTGCTTTGCAGGAAAACAAATCCCCACTGACAGGACAGAGCTCTGCATAGTTTACATAGGATGAGATTTGTTCTGTCTCCCTCCTCACTGATCAGCAAGTGCTGGTGGTCATCCATTGGCTGACACCTGCAGATCGGCTTGTGCTGTGACTAATCACAGCACAGCCAGCTCAGCAGCGGTGCACGCACACCCTCCTACCAAGAAATGCAGAATCACGTATATACAATGGGGACGGAAAGTATTCAGACCCCCTTTTCACTCTTTGTTATATTGCAGCCATTTGCCAAAATCATTTAGGTTCATTTTTTTCCTCATTAATGTACACACAGCACCCCACATTGACAGAAAAACACAGAATTGTTGACATTTTTGCAGGTTTATTAAAAAAGAAAAAGTGAAATATCACATGGTCCTAAGTATTCAGACCCTTTGCACAGTATATAGAAGAAGCACCCTTTTGATCTAATACAGCCATGAATCTTTTTGGGAAAGATGCAACATTTTTCACACCTGGATTTGGGGATCCTGTACCATTCCTCCTTGCAGATCCTCTCCAGTTCTGTCAGGATGGATGGTAAACGTTGGTGGACAGCCATTTTAGGTCTCTCCAGAGATGCTCAGTTGGGTTTAAGTCAGGGTTCTGGCTGGGAAATTCAAGAACAGTCACGGAGTTGTTGTGAAGCCACTCCTTCGTTATTTTAGCTGGGTGCTTAGGGTCATTGTCTTGTTGGAAGGTAAACCTTCGGGCCAGTCTGAGGTCCTGAGCACTCTGGAGAAGGTTTTCATCCAGGATATACCTGTACTTGGCCGCATTCATATTTCCCTCAATTGCAATGGGTTGTCCTGTCCCTGCAGCTTAAAAACACCCCCACAGCATGATGCTTCCACCACCATGCTTCACTATTGGGACTGTATTGGACAGGTGATGTACAGTGTCTGGTTTTCTCCACACATACCGCTTAGAATTAAGACCAAAAAGTTCTATCTTGGTCTAATCAGACCAGAGAATCTTATTTCTCACCATCTTGGAGTCCTTCAGGTGTTTTTTAGCAAACTCCATGGGGCTTTTATGTGTCTTGCACTGAGGAGAGGCTTCCGTCGGCCACTCTGCCATAAAACCCTGACTGGTGGAGGGCTGCAGTGATGGTTGACTTTCTACAACTTTCTCCCATCTCCCAACTGCATCTCTGGAGCTCAGCCACAGTGATCTTTGGGTTCTTCTTTACCTCTCTCACCAAGGCTCTTCTACCCCTAGCTCAGTTTGGCCAGACGGCCAGCTCTAGGAAAGGTTCTGGTCGTCCCAAACATCTTCCGTTTAAGGATTATGGAGGCCACTGTGCTCTTAGGAACCTTAAGTGCAGCAGAAACTTTTTCATAACCTTGGCCAGATCTGTGCCTTGCCACAATTCTGTCTCTGAGCTCTTCAGGCAGTTCCTTTGATATCAGGATTCTCATTTGCTCTGACATGCACTGTGAGCTGTAAGGTCTTATATAGGCAGGTGTGTGGCTTTCCTAATTAAGTCCAATAAGTATAATCAAACACAGCTGGACTCAAATGAAGGTATAGAACCATCTCAAGGATGATCAGAAGAAATGGACTGCACCTCAGTTAAATAAATGAGTGTCACAGCAAAGGGTCTGAATACTTGGGCCATGTGATATTTCAGATTTTCTTTTTTAATAAATCTGCAAAAATGTCAACAATTCTGTGTTTTTCTGTCAATATGGGGTGCTGTGTGTACATTAATGAGGAAAAAAAATGAACTTAAATGATTTTAGCAAATGGCTGCAATATAAGAAAGAGTGAAAAATTTAATGGGGTCTGAATACTTTATGTCCCCACTGTATACATGATTCTGCTCAGAGCAGCTGCCCTGTAGCAGTAAGAGCCCTTTCACACCAAGCCACCTATAGCGTCAACGGTAAAACGCCGCTATTTTTAGTTGTGTTTTACAGTTGGATTTGCGGCGCATTTCGGACGCTAGCGGGGCGCTTTTACCCCCGCTAGCGGCTGAGAACACCGCCCGCAACACCGCCCACAATGCGCCGCAATAGCGGCGTTTTGCTGGCAGTATCCCAGCGCTGCCCCATTGATTTCAATGGGAGCAGCGGTGGAGGAGCGGTAAACACACCGTTCCTTTACCACGCCAAAGAAGCTGATGGCAGGACTCTTCCTGATGTCCTGCCAGCGCACCGCTTCACACTGAATTGAATGAAGCAGCTGTTTAAGGGCGGATTGCAGGCACTATTTTTAACGCTATAGCTCCTTCAAAATGCCCACGGTGTGAAAGGGGTCTAAAGCTATATGGGCTAGTCGGGAAGTGGTTAATCCTTTCTTGTAGAGGCTGCAATTTTTGGAAGGAGATAAAAAGACAGAATTGTCCCTTGAAATCTAAAATTTGTCTCTTTTTGGAAGTCTAGATATGGAAAAAATTAGAAACTTTTCAGCACAGCTAGTAAAGTGTTTGTAAACCCTTACAACAGTGGTCATCAACCCCGTCCTCAGGGCCCACTAACAGGCCAGGTTTGCAAGATAACTGAAATACATCACAAGTGATATCATTTGCTGCTCAGTGAGTGCAGTATTCTAGTCTGTATCACCCCAAGGTAATACATAAAACCTGGCCTGTTAGTGGGCCCTGAGGACAGGGTTGATGACCACTGCCTTACAACACACTTTTTGCTACAGGTAATCCTATAATAAGGCTTACCTGTAGCTACCCTGGATATCTCCTAAACCTGAATGGTTTAGGAGATATCCCCTGTATTTGCATGTGCAAACATCATCGGCACATGCGCACTGAAGCAAACTGAAGCAACGGCACATACATGCCAATGCTTCAGTAATGCCCCGTACACACGGTCGGACTTTGTTCGGACATTCCGACAACAAAATCCTAGGATTTTTTCCGACGGATGTTGGCTCAAACTTGTCTTGCATACACACGGTCACACAAAGTTGTCGGAAAATCCGATCGTTTTAAACGCGGTGACGTAAAACATGTACGTCAGGACTATAAACGGGGCAGTGGCCAATAGCTTTCATCTCTTTATTTATTCTGAGCATGCGTGGCACTTTGTCCGTCGGATTTGTGTACACACGATCGGAATTTCCGACAACGGATTTTGTTGTCGGAAAATTTTATCTCCTGCTCTCCAAATTTGTGTGTCGGAAAATCCAATGGAAAATGTCCGATGGAGCCCACACACGGTCGGAATTTCCGACAACACGCTCCGATCGGACATTTTCCATCGGAAAATCCGACCGTGTGTACGGGGCATAAGTATGCCGTTACCAGTGACTCCTGCACCAGAGCCTGCGATAACCGGAAGTAACTCTGGAAGGGATGTCACCCACCAGAGCAGTGTAAGAGCACGGCTGCAGGGGCTTCCATCTCAGGTAAGTAATTCATAATGAGCTAGTATGCTATGCATGCCTTTGTCTTGCAGGTTTTTTTTTTGACTTGGGGTTTACAACCACTTTAAGCTTTTATGGACAATTTGCAATTTATGAGTGTTTGACCAAGCATTTAACTTCTATAAAAAATGCCACAATCTCTGAAAAATTGAGCGGGATGTAAGCCTCCATAAAAAAGAAATATTAGAGGTTTTTTTTGGACAATAGGGATGGAAATAGCAAGAAGGTTTGCATCACATCTAGAAAGCCTTTTTAGACAGTGCCCTGATTATCAGTGTAGATTTCCCTTTTAGAGAAGCCGGTTGTTGGCTCTCTTCTCTTATCCTCATACTGTCAGCATGCAGAAAGGAGTGCCAATAATTGGCTTCTGTTGACATCCATGATCAGCTGTGATTGGACACAGCTGATTACATGGTAAAGAGCCGCTGATTGGCTCTTTACCTCAATCTGTGATCAGCAGGGTCCTCCGAATGCTGTGATCACAGAGCATGCCACCCGCGATCACAGGTCGCAATCATATTACAGAGTCCCAGAACTAGCCTGCCACTCTAGACTTCCAAAAAGAGACAAATTTTGGATTTCAAGGTACAATCCTGTTTTTTTTATCTCCTTCCAAAAATTGCAGCCTCTACAAGAAAGGATTAACCACTTCCCGACTAGCCCATACAGCTTTAATGCTACAAGGCAGCTGCTCTGCGCAGAATCACGTATATATATTCCAGTCAACTCCCCACTGGCATGACTCCTCCATATTTTTGTGCT
The DNA here is from genome assembly GCF_042186555.1 of Aquarana catesbeiana. Classification (NCBI taxonomy): domain Eukaryota; kingdom Metazoa; phylum Chordata; class Amphibia; order Anura; family Ranidae; genus Aquarana; species Aquarana catesbeiana. The sequence continues at coordinate 343,599,385 of NC_133327.1, read as the reverse complement.
GACCCAGCCACCCTGCCAGAGCATTATGCCTATGGATTGACTAGGTTCCCTTGAGTATGCAGATCAGTGCTCCTGGCCTCCACCCACTAACTTCTAGAACTTTCTCCAAACTTCAAGATCCAGGGATAGAAACCAGAGATCTGCATCTGTGAGTCATCCAGCCTGACCTGTAGTAAACCCTGAACCAAATCCAGACTCACAAACTAACCACGAGACTAACATAAATTTGCCTGCACTAACCTAGTAGCGCACTAGAGGGTGCTAAACTTGCAATCCCTTGTTTTTTTTCACGTCTGCAGGCTTTAAAAGGGTGGTAGAGGTTCTTCACGTGCATGCAGCAGGAGGCGGGCAGGTTTTGCATCCACAGACCAAATAGGTGGTTTAGTAACACTTTTGAGAGGAAGGGCATGTCTGCCTTTTCTTTCTGGCAGTAGGCATGCTATGCATCCAGAGCACATGGAGGAATGGACTGTTGCCTAAACAACTGGAATTAAGAAGTTGGCTGAATTATGTGAGCACACCATCACTAACTTGCAGCAGGAGAGAGCAGATTCACAGGGACAGAACATTCAAAGGGAGCGAGCAACTGGAGGATGGGGGGACTAAACAACGGGCAGGAATTGGTAGTAATGTTCCTACAGCTCCTGCTTATTGCCAAGTGAGCTCAAGTAATTAGAAGGGAGGGGATAATGAGATGAGAGACCATACCTGGGTGCCAGAGATTGTAAAGGTGGAAAGTGAAGAAGCTGTTGCCTTCCTACACTAGATGGCATTGCCCCAAAGGTGCAGGTTGGGTCTTTTTTGCACTTATGCTGCAGACAACCCTGTAGTGGTTTGCGGCCTCTGCCTGCAGAATATCAAGTGTCAAAAATCTACCAGTCATTTGAGTTCCTCATTCTTAAGGAAATACTTGACTGTTCATCTTAAAACTAAGAGGGAACAGCAAATGGCTGGCACTCTTCCTCCTTCTCACTCTTCCCTTTTCACCTCTCCCCCCACTATACAAGAATCTCCATCCACATCTGTTGCAACATCTGTGGTCTGAAGCGATAGGTATAGAAGTCTTATATGGAGTTTGAGAAGCCTTACAGAACATCAAGTAGGGAAAAGGGTCAACATAGGGTCAGGTAGAGTAGGGCCAACCACAGGCTTAAATCTTACAAACCCCAGCCAAATGTGACAAAAGTCAACTTTTGATTAAAAAAAAAGTGTATTTATTTCAGAAAAAAGACAGCTGTACTGTCTGCATACACAGTAATTAAACATTTGGCTTGGCTCTATTTTGAACAGGAGAAACATCAGTCAGCTTTTAATAAAAATTAATTTTTTATTAAAATGTATTTCTTTGCCCAAAAATACAGCAAAATATTTTATTGACTCAGGGCACAGTATACAAGCATGTATGTGTGATAATTCCAAAATAGGTAATCAAAACAAATTGTGTGCTAAGAGTGCTTATTACAATAAATGACTTGAGACAGCCACCGTCACTGATATTTAACACACATACAAATCTAACATTACCATGTGGTGCTATCCCATTACATAGAAACAATTCATATGTGACAAATTCATATAACTGTGAATAAAATCAATTCATATGTGATAAATTCATATAACCCTAAATACATTTATTCATATGTAAAAATCCATACGCCAATGAATAAATATAAGAATTCATACATAAGTATAAAAATTAATCACGATACATATAATCATATATAAATAAATAAAAAACCACAAGTGCCCCAAAATAAATCCACCATATAAAAAAGTCCACCAAAGAAAAGTATTATGAAAATTCTAATGCCGCATACACACGGTTGGAATTTCCAAAAGTAAAAGGTCCGATGGGAGCTTTTCATCGTATATTCCGACTGTGTGTATGCCCCATCAGACTTTTTCCGTTGAAAATTCGGACTTATGCCCCGTACACACGGTCGGATTTTCCGATGGACAATGTCCGATCGGAGCGTGTTGTCGGAAATTCCGACCGTGTGTGGGCGCCATCGGACATTTTCCATCGGATTTTCCGACACACAAAGTTGGACAGCAGGAGATAAAATTTTCCGACAACAAAATCCGATCGCGTCAATTCCGACCGTGTGTGGCCTGTTCTGACGCACAAAGTGCCACGCATGCTCAGAAGAAATTCCGACACGGGACAGCTCGTTCTGGTAAACGTAGCGTTCGGAATGGATACAGCACTTTCGTCACGCTGCAATGTTCAAAATGGTTTAATACAGCGCACTCTCTTCTTCTTTATAATGTGACAAGAATTAAGTAGTTTTGCTGCTCATATTCACACACACTTCTCACAAACTTATTTCGTTACTATTTATCAGGATTCCCTCAATATATTTTGATTTCTCACATCTGACAACAAAATTTTTTTTTTTTTTTGGACTTTAATGTAGATTCTTTTTTTGTGTTTCTCTTTTTTATTTTTTTTTTTTTTTGGTGATTTTGATTTGTATTCCCGAAAATGTTTGTGTGTGTTTTTGGTGACAAGTTCCCACAACACCACTAATATGTTGTTCTATTTAATCTGTAGGAGATTGTTTGGTGTTGTTGTCCCTTGTTAATTTCACATTGTACTTTAGAAATGTACCTGAATCGTCACCAACAAACTGTCCTTTTTGGATGAAAACACACACAGGAGAGTAGAATTTACCCAAAAAAATTTTATTAAGGGCTCACAACTAAACAAAGAGGGAGGCAACGCTGGAGAAACTGCAGAAGTGGGCGAAGCCTTGGACCCCTGGGGCAGACATCAACTATTTAAAAGCAAAATTGGTGGCCTGAGGAGTCCATATCATAAGGGAGGGCAGTCTGGTCCAGAAGTCCCAGAGATCCGGAAAGCAGCAGATGACATCTGTGTCCCCAGGCTGTGGTCATACGAGAGACTGCATCTTCTGTCAGACCAGACTGAACCCAGGGTCATCACTCTCAGGTCTTCCTTCCACGCTTCCTTACAGGCTTTGGCTGTGGTGGTGGAATTGTGGCAGCAGGAGGAGGAGGAGGATCGTCCCTCTCAATGACATCCGTCTTGTGTGTCAGTTCCCCACTCTCCCCCTTACGAAGGACTTTATAAATCAGGTCCTCAGAGATCTTGCGTTGACCCTCCTGCATGCCCTGCAATTTTGTGGCAGCCATGCAGGCAAAGGCCTCTTCAGGACTGGGGAAGGCTCGGAGGGACGCCGAAGCCTCCTGGATCAGCCTGTACGCTGAATCCTGCACGGGACTCGGAGTGGCCTTCCTGGCTCATTTATATGGCAGGCGGAGGGGAAGGACCTGAGACTCAGTCAGGCTGCGACTTGTCCCAGGCTTCTCTTGGCTGCCACTTAGCCCCGCCTCCTCCTGGCTGCCACTAATCCCCGCCTCCTCCTGTCTGACACTAATAATCCCCGCCTCCTCCTGACTGCCACATTCCACAGCCTCCTCCTGGCTGAGGTCTTCCTGTGTATGAAAAAGGGACATAGTTTTTATTCATCAATCACACACAATTTTCACCTCCTGACTGCTGCAAATTGAATGTTAACAAATATAACAGACTATCCTTCTGAGCCCAGCAGTTTTCATTCTTTTCCCAATTTTGGGTGCCCACTACTGTCTATTGATATGTAAAGCACTTTTTTTAATCAGCAATTAGTGATCAATAATAACATCTAATAAACATCATTTATTTATTGACCAGAAATCTGTAGAAGAATGCTATACCTGACTCCAGCTGGGCTCCTCCATTTCTTCCTGGCTGGAAGGCCCAGGTTGGACATCGGAAGCCTCAGCTGGGGTGGAAGGAAGCGTGGAAGGAAGAGTAGAGAGGGATTCCCTGACTTCAGTGTGGTCTGACAAAAATCGCAGTCTCTCATAGTACCACAGCCTGGGGACATAAACGTCATCTGCTGCAGCTCCGGACCTCTGGGAATCTGTGACCTTCTTGCGCTCCCTAAGATAAGTGCTCCTCAGGCCACCAATTTTAGCTTTCAAATAAGGGATGGTTGCTGTGGGGACCACCGGCTTCACCAACTCCAGCAGTTTCTCCAGCGCTGCCTGCCTCTTCTGTTTGTGATTATAGTGGGGGTGTCTCACTTGCCACAGACAGGGCAGCTCCCTGTACTTGTCTATGAACAGGGGCAGGAAATTGTGGTCGTTGAACCCATCCATTTTCTCTGTAAGACACAACACAAGACAAAGCCTAATGTCAGGCCAAACTCCCCTAATCTTGTTACAATATAGGCTTCCATTTCGAAGCAGTATAGGCCCAAGTTTAGATCCTACCTTCGTTAGCACGATCGGCGTCTCCGATGCTCCTTCCTCCGCTCACAGATCGTACGTAAGACGCGCGCGTTACGATTTATACACATTGCACATGTGTATAACTCCGCCCGCCCCTGACGTTCTTTCTAGTCTATTCCCCGCCCCTTTTCGTTCGGCGCAGTGGGGGAAGAGCACATGGCGGATAGACAGCAGGATCGTGCTAATTGTAGCAACGAGGAGGAGGAGGAAGAAAGGCTGGAGCCTGAAACGTCCCGATCCAGAAGGAGATTAAAGGACTCAAATATGTCCTTTGGGGAGATGTTGGAGATGGTGGACATCCTGAAGAGGGATGGTTGCTGTGGGGACCACCGGCTTCACCAACTCCAGCAGTTTCTCCAGCGCTGCCTGCCTCTTCTGTTTGTGATTATAGTGGGGGTGTCTCACCTGCCACAGACAGGGCAGCTCCCTGTACTTGTCTATGAACAGGGGCAGGAAATTGTGGTCATTGAACCCATCCATTTTCTCTGCAAGACACAACACAAGACAAAGCCTAATGTCAGGCCAAACTCCCCTAATCTTGTTACAATATAGGCTTCCATTTCGAAGCAGTATAGGCCCAAGTTTAGATCCTACCTTCGTTAGCACGATCGGCGTCTCTGATGCTCCTTCCTCTGCTCACAGATCGTACGTAAGACGCGCGCGTTACGATTTATACACACTGCACATGCGTATAACTCCACCCGCCCCTGACGTTCTTTCTAGTCTATTCCCCGCCCCTTTTCGTTCGGCGCAGTGGGGGAAGAGCACATGGCGGATAGACAGCAGGATCGTGCTAATTGTAGCAACGAGGAGGAGGAGAAAGAAAGGCTGGAGCCTGAAACGTCCTGATCCAGAAGGAGATTAAAGGACTCAAATATGTCCTTTGGGGAGATGTTGGAGATGGTGGACATCCTGAAGAAGGCCGACTATGATGGAAAGTATGGGCCTTACCCCAACCCCAATGTCAGAAAGGCCAAGATCATGGCGAAAGTGGTCAGGAGTCTGCACCGGAAATTCGGGGTACGACGATCGAAAGATCAGCTCAGGAAGCGGTGGTCGGACCTGAAATTACGAGAACACGAGCAGTACAGAAAGATCCGGAGATTGCTGCAAAAAAGTAAGTAGTTGTGCTGTGTTCCTATTCTTTATGTTTATTACGTTCGTGCTGCTCCATGTGCTTTTAGGAACTGTTGTACAGTTTAAAATGGCAACTTTCATGTTCATGGGCACATTATTCGTTCGGATCACACATTGTTATTTTGGACGATAAAATACCATTGTTTAGGCCATATGCATTTGGCCACCATTTTGACGCCCTATACTTGTCTTCAAAGAATTGGGTTGTGTAGATGGCTTTGTTACTAGAATGAAATGCAAACTAGATTGTGTGTAAGGAGAGGACACTGAGCAGCTGTTTTCACATCTGGACACTGGAGCACTAGTGTGGGACACAAGAACACCATTTTTATTAGGGGGGCCACACAGGTGCTCCAGTGTATACTATAGGGGGGGCTACATCTGTGAAGCTTTTACCAAACAGGTAAAGTATTGCAGCTTGACAAAGGGCACTAAAAAAGCTACATCTTGGAACTCGGCTAAAATAGACAATTGTACCCCACTTCCAAGCAATGTTTCATCTTTATAGTTCTGACATTAAATATCTGTGTGCTAATTATACCATTTTTGTTTTACATAGGGGAGAAAAGACTCGGAGGACACCCCTCATCCGAGGAGACCAGAGCCCCCCCCCTCTGGAAGAAGGGGAAATCCCCCCAACACAAGATGAGCAGGAGGATGAAGACGTGGTGGAAGTAGTTACCACAACAGGTGAGTGTCTGCGACCACAGGCTCAGATAAGAGATGGATTGCGGCATTTTTTTGAAACCTAATTTATTTTGGGTTTCCTCTCTTTTTAGGTGATCGTGAGGTTGTGGATCCAGATCCTTTCACATCCGAAAGTGCCCAGATCCTGATCGGGGAGATCATGGGGTGTAATTTACAATTGGAAAACATCAAGCAAAACATCAATGATGTTATTCCAAAATATAAAAACATCATTAATGTTTTGGGGCGAGTTTAAAACCCCTCCAAATCACTTTCTTCTTTTGTGTGCTACAATGTGCGAAATGTTTTTGTGATTTTTCCCAAAGCCAAATTTGGAGGATGCACACAGTGTGTCAACATGTGCTATCTGCCATCACGGGAGATCAATGGACGCGTTTTGGGGGTGCAACCCCTTCCTCAATTATAAAGTAGCGGTGAGGAAGGGCTTTCTCCCCCAAAACACATCCCTTGATCCCCCGTGATGGCAGCTAGCACATGTTGACATTGGGAAATTTGTGTGCACCTCCAAATTTGGCTTTTCCAGGGGTGATTTCCCCCCATCTGAAAGCTATATCAAACACAGTTCCTAAATACTCATGTCTGATATAGCCTTCCAGTTCTACCAAGTGTGAACTTTGTAAGATCAAGATTTGTGTCTTTCTTGTTGGTTTTACACAGGCTTGTTTTCTATAAAATGGACATTTTGATTTTGGATAATGACACCACAAAAATTGGTATACAACAAACATGTTGGTTTGTCAGAAAAACCTTTGGTAAATGCACATGTGATTGTGCAGGTATTAAAAAGATTGTTCATCAAGAATGTGTGGATTATTGTCTCACGCTACAACACTTTTGGGGTGATGTAATTGTTGTTTTATGAGAAAATGGGGGTTATTTCCTAAGGGGAAATCCACTTTGCACTACAAGTGCAGTTTCAGTGCAGTTGCAAGTGCACTTGTAGTGAAAAGTGTCTTTGCATTTAGTAAATAACAGCCAACAGTGCTTTGTATAAGGTTACACAATCACGACATTTTCTGCACTCCACACATTTCTGTCAGGGTCAGCTCAAACAAACACAAGCAGTAAATGTCCACAAAGAAGAGCCTGGGGGGAAATGCCTGTCGAGAACTTGAGGTCCTGCAGGCTTCTCCCTGTGGCCAAATACCGCAAGGTAGCGACCAGCCTCTGCTCCGGAGTGATGGCTTGCCTCATGCAGGTATCCTGCCTGCTAATATAAGGGGTCAGCAAAGCCAACAAACGGTGAAACACGGGGTCCGTCATCCTGAGAAAGTTCCTGAAATCTTCAGGATTATTCTCACGGATCTCATGGAGCAAAGGCATATGAGAGAACTGGTGACGCTGAAGCAACCAATTCTTGGTCCATGAACTCCTCCCCACCCTGTTCATGGGCTGGACTTGTGTCAAGGTCAGGACCCCAACACCAAGCCCCCGCACAGCACGAACTGTACGAGGAGTACGCATACGAAACATGGCTAGAAAACGGTCGGCTGCTCAGAACGAAGTAACAGAACGCACTGAAGAACAGCAAGGCCTGTGAAGAGCGACCTGAAAAACAGCAACGAGCAGGCAAGATCACACAGAAAACTCTGATACGAACTGACTGCACGCACTGAAGAGCAGATACAAACCCACAAGCACAAACTGAACAGCAGAAAACGATCTGAAAGCCACGAGTCTGAAAAAGCGCGAATCGTCTCTCACCAAACTTTTACTAACACGAGATTAGCAAAAGGAGCCCAAAGGGTGCCGCGCTTGGTTCTGAACCGGCCTTTTCTAGTCTCGTCGTACGTGGTGTACGTGACCGCGTGGTTGTCGATTGGAAATTCCGACAACTTTGTGCGACCGTGTGTAAGCAAAACAAGTTTGAGCCAACATCCGTCGGAAAAAATCCTAGGATTTTGTTGTCGGAATGTCCGAACAAAGTCCGACCGTGTGTACGGGGCATTAGATAGAGAACATCTTCTATATTTTTCAGACAGAAAAAATTACTAGTAGAAAGGAAATGCAGCTCACCAAGCCTCCGGACCTCATGCAGTCACTCTCACCCTTTGGAATTGGATTCAGGTGCAAGCTCTGCACAAGTTGGAGCAATGAAGAAATCCCAGACTGCCGCACTCTGAAGAAAAGCATCTTTATTGTAAATCGTTAAAATCCAACATAGAACCCTTTACAGGGACAATACAGAGCACAATAGCTAATACGTTTCACATCAACGGATGCTTACTCATGGCTGATTTATGAGTAAGCATAACTCAGTGTGGCAGTCCAGGATTTCTTCATTAGAAAAAATTACTATAGGAAAAACCGCTCGTCTGTATGCTGTTCCTACGCAATAAAAACGACGCATGCTCTGAAGCAAGTACGAGACGGAAGCGCTCGGTCTGGTAAAACTAGCGTTCGTAATGGAGATAGCACATTCCTCACACTGCAAATTCTGTGATCTTTTAATGCAGCGCATTCTTTTGTGCTTTATGATGCTAGAACAATGAAGTTGTTTTGCTGCTGATATTCACACAGAGTTCTGACAAACTTATTTCTTTATTATTTCTCGTGATCTTTTATTTTTTTAAAGCCAGATCTCCATAATAATTTTTAGAATTATTTTTTATAGTCATCTTTTATTATTTTATTTCATCAAGATCTCCTTTTTTTTGGATTATTGAAAAATTATTTTCTAGTGATCTCCATAATTTTTTTTTTTGTGTGTGTCAATGAAGTTGGTTGGTGTCCCTTGTTAATTTGACATTGTCTTTTCGAAATGTACCTGCCTACTAACAAACAAACTGTCCTTTTTCTAGAAAAACACTTAGGCAAGTATTTTCAGAAAATAAAATATCCATTTATTCTGGGGAACAAAAAAAAGAGGAAGGCAACGCTGGAGAAACTTTTGGAACTTTAGGACTCCCAGAGATCAGGACCAGCAGCAGATGATATCTATGTCCCCAGCAGGGATGGGCTTTATGTTCGGGTCAAACATGAGTTTGACTCGAACATTGGCTGTTCGCCCATTCGCCGAATAGCGAACAATTTGGGGTGTTCGCGGCAAATTCGAAAGCCGCGGAACACCCTTTAAAAGTCTATGGGAGAAATCAAAAGTGCTAATTTTAAAGGTTAATATGCAAGTTATTGTCATAAAAAGTGTTTGGGGACCAGGGGACATATATCAATGCAAAAAAAAGTTTTGAAAATGGCCTTTTTTCGGGAGCAGTGATTTTAATAATGCTTAAAGTGAAACAATAAAAATGTAATATTCCTTTAAATTTCGTACCTGGGCGGTATCTATAGTATGCCTGTAAAATGGCGCATGTTTCCCATGTTTAGAACAGTCTAACACCAAAATGACATCTCTAAAGGAAAAAAGTCATTTAAAACTACTCGCGGCTATAATGAATTGTCGGTCCGACAATACACATAAGAGTTCATTGATGAAAACAGCATGAGATTCCCCCACAGGGGAACCCTGAACCAAAATTAAAAAAAAATGTGTGGGGTCCCCCCAAATTCCATACCAGGCCCTGCAGGTCTGGTATGGATATTAAGGGGAACCCCGTGCCAAAATTTAAAAAAAATGGCATGGGGTCCCCCCAAAAATCCATACCAGACCCTTATCTGAGCATGCAACCTGGCAGGCCACAGGAAAAGAGGGGGGACGAGAGAGCGACCCCCCTCCTGAACGTACCAGGCCACATGCCCTCAACATTGTGAGGGTGCTTTGGGGTAGCCCCCAAAGCACCTTGTCCCCATGTTGATGGGGAGAAGGGCCTCATACCCACAACCCTTGCCCGGTGGTTGTGGGAGTCTGCTGGCAGGGGCTTATCGGAAGCTGGAAGCCCTCTTTAACAAGGGGACCCCCAGATCCCAGCCCCCCTGTTTGAAATGGTAACGGGTACATTGAGGAGAAGATTTAAGGCCTCAATAATGGCCTTTGTAGAGATGGTGGATATCTTGAGGAGGACCGACTATGATGGGAAGTATGGACTGTACACCAACCCTAATGTGAGAAAGGCCAAGATCATGACTAAAGTTGTGAAGAGTCTGCACAGGAATTTTGGGGTACGACAATCCAAGGAGCAATTGAGGAAATGCTGGATCTGAAACTGAGGGAGAAGGATCAGTACAGAAGGATCAAGAAAGTGCTTCTAAAAAGTAATTGTTCTGTGTTCCTATTATTATTATTACTTGCATGATGCTCCATGTGCTTTTCTTTACTGTTGTACAGTTTAAAATGGCGACTTCCATGTTCGTGGGCACAGTATTTTGTCGTAGTAAACATCGTTCGCTCATTAAATACGATGTTTTGGGCAGATACAGGTTAAATACATTTGGTCATGCCTATTTGTATAAAAATACGTTTTGTACATTGCTGTCTAGATGTGTTTGTAACTAGAATGAAATGCAAGCTTGATTCCATGTAAAGGAGAGGACACTCAGCAGCTGTTAACACATCTGGACTCAGGAGCACTAGTGTGGGACACCAGAAGAAACTTTTTAGGGTGTCCCACACAACTCCAGTGGATACTTGGTGTGTCTCCATGTGTGAAAATTGTCACAAAAAGGTAAGTTTTCCAGCTTTGGTAAGGTAAAAAATCATGTCTTCAGCTTGGAACTCTGCCAAAACAGACAATTGTACCCTACTTCCCAGCAATGTTTCATATTCCTATTTCTTGACTCAAATATCTGTGTGCTAAGTATACCTTTTGTTTCATTCTCATAGGGGAGCAAAGACTCGGAGGACACCACTCAGAGAACACCAGCAACCCCACACCTCAGAAAGAAGGAGAACTCAGCACAACACCACACCCCGAGGATCTGAAGGAAGGAGAGGTGGAGGAAGTGGGCAAAATTGTCACCACAACAAATGAGTGTCTGACACCCCAGCTTCAGGTAATATATGTATGCCTGCATATTTATAATACATGTTTTTACTAAAATTTTTAGGTGATGTGCAAGTGCACAAATCCTAATCCAGGACATCATGGTGTGGAATTCTAAAATACATCATAAGGGATAAACTCAATATTCTTGAACAACAAATGAAGAACATGATTGATGTGTTGGAGAGAATCTAAATATCTTCAAAATGTCACCATTTTACCTTTTTTTGGACTAATAACGAAAATATTTTTTGCACATTTTAAAAGCCAAATTTTGAAGATGCACACGGTGTGTCAACATGTACTATCTGCCATCAGGGGTATCAATGTATGCGTTTTGTGGGAGTAACACCTTCCTCGTAACTCAAGTAGGTGAGAGAAAGGGGTTGCACCCTCCAAACACGTCCATTTATCCCCCATGATGGGAGATAGCACATGTTGACATTAGGCATGGGATCAGGAGGGAAATAACCATTTTGACTCCCAAATTGCGTGCATCTTCAAAATTTGGCTTTTACAGGGGTGACATCACATCATCTGATGAAGGCAAGATCAACACATTTTGGACATACTATAATGTCTGATATTGCCTTCAGCTTTTCTACGTTGAACTTTGTAAGTTCTAGAGTTGTGTATGTTATGTTTTGAAACATGCCTGTTTATACCAAAAAAAAAGTGTAAAAAACTTGAGAAAAAAAACATGTTTTATTTTACACAAAAATTTTAGAACGCCCATGTGAATATGCACAGAGTAAAAAGTTTGCCAATCAACAATGTGTGGCTTCTTCTTTCAATGCTCAATACCAGTTTTTTAAGTAATTTTGTGTTTACAGTGACAATGGGGCTTATTTACTAAAGGAAAATCCACTTGGCACTACAAGTGCACTAGGAGAACCTAGGAGACAGCTAAAAAGAAACACAAGCATTAAAGGAAATTCAAGATTTTATCAAATAATTTTTTTTATTAAAAAATTATTTAGACATTGTCTGGCATAGCAATGGCCCCCCTACCCATAAAATAATTGACATATTTCTGGCAAACTTCACAGGCGCTTTGGAGTGCCTAGCCAGGATGGTCAGTATCCAGGCCCATCAGGGGATTAGCAGGAAGTCTGGCCTCAGGCCCAACTGAGGCAAGACCATTTTGATCATTTTTCCATTAAAATATCGTGCAATATGCAGCAGGATAATATGATGTGGTTAATTTCGTAGTCCGCCATATGTATTGCTGTCAGAAACAGGTAGAACCGGCTGGCCATTATCCTGAAGGCATTCTCAATGACTCTTCGGGCTCTGGCCAGCTGGTAGTTAAAAACCCCCCTCTCCGGGGTGAGGGTCCTCTGGGGGAATGGCCTCATCAGATGCTCACCCAGACCGAATGCTTCATCAGCAATGAAGACGAACGGGAGTCCTTCAACATTGTCTGCAGCAGGTGGCAATGCCAGGCCACCAGTCTGGAGACGTTGGGAAAACTCTGTCTGGGTGAAGACTCCTCCATCCGGCAATTCTTCCCCACATCCACATAGAGGAACTCATATTGTGCCACACCACCACCATCAACACTATACTATTAAAACCCTTATAATTGTAATAGTAAGAATGGGGTGGTGGCACGATGTAGACGTGCTTCCTATTTATAGCCCCTTCATAGTTGGGAAAGTCCCAACAGTCAGTAAAAAGGGAGGCCACAGTCTGCCATTCCTGTGGTGTTGAAGGAAACTGTGGAGTCAAACCAGAAAAAAAATATTAGTACTTTTGCACATAACATTGCAAGCAGATTACACAAAAACATTCTTGCCCAACATCAGTATAACATTTATTTTAAGGAGTATTTAAAGACAAAAATATAAGGCCCATTTATCAGATTTCTCACCCCCTCTGATGGCCCATTGTAAAAATTTTAGGGGGGGGGGGGGTTCGAGCTGAGTTTGGGACCCAAAAAAAGCCTCTGGCCTGAATTTAAGGACAACAATAACATTTGGACACATTTTAGGAGGTGTTTAGGGTGAAGCACTACAATGGAGCTGACAAAATACATTGTTAAGTGACTAGGCTATAGGTGTATATGGGCCCAGGATAGCATGCTGGGGAGGTTAGTGAAGGCAAATATGCATGAGGGACAAAAAGCATTAAAAGCTTAAAGCATGCATGGGTACAAAGGGGACAGTCACAGCATATTACAATCGTGGTAATTAGGGAATGATGAAAGAAATACAATACATTAGCATACATTAAATACATAGAATGTAATGTTGAAGGAGAAAACTTACCCTAATATAGTCCTTCTGCAGTACCTGAATGATGGCAGAACAGGTCTCTAGAATAATGATCCCCAGAGCCTGGGGGGAGATGCCTGTAGAGAACTTGAGGTCCTGTAGACTTCTCCCTGTCGTCAGGTAACGCAACATGGTGACTAGCCTCTGCTCCGGAGTGATGGCTTGCCGCATGCAGGTGTCCTGCTTCATAATATAAGGGGACAGCAAAGCCAACAGATGGTGAAAAACGGGGTCCATCATCCGGGAGAAAATTCCTGAAATCATCAGGGTTATTCTCCTGGATCTCATGCAGCAAAGGCATATGAGAGAATTAGTCACGCTGGAGTAACCAATTCTTGGTCCATGAACTCCTCCCCACCCTGTTCATGGACTGGGCTTGGGTCCAAGTAAGAACCCCAACACCAAGCCCCCACACAGCATGAACTCTATCGTATCGGCAACATGGCTTCAAAGCGGTCTGCTGCTCAGAACGAACTAACAAAACGCACTGAAGAACAGCAAGGCCCGTGAAGAGCGAGCTGTAAATCAGAAACAAGCCGACAAGAACGCACTTAAAAACAGATACGAACTGACTACACACACTGAAGAACAGATACAAACCCCACAAGCACAAACTGAACAGCAGTAAAATGATCTGAAAAGAATGAGTCTGGAAAGTGCAAATCGTCTCTCACCAAACTTCTACTAACATGAGATAAACACGAGATTAGCAGAAGGAGCCCAAAGGGTGGCGCACTGGCTATTGAACTTCCTTTTTCTAGTAACGTCGTTCGTGTTGTACGTCACCTGGGCGGTCGGAATTTGGTTTGACCGTGTGTATGCAAGACAGCTTGAGCAGAAAAACCTTTGGAGTTTATTCTGACGAGAAAACTGGTAGTGTGTACAGGGCATAATAGTCCTTAAATCAATGTCTAAGATCATAAATTCACCCACAGCAAAGTCCACTATAAGAAAGAAGGGACCATATATGACTTTCTTTACTTTACCAATTCCGTGCACCAGCCACCAACAATTAACACTCCCGCTTACTAGTAGGGCCGGACTGGGAGATTTACCCGTAGGTCGCCTGCCCTGGGGCCACTTTGTGATGCGACTCCGGTGCTCCCCTCTCTCCTGCTCTTGTGTATCATGGAGCTGGCTGGGTCTGTGTTCGGCTGCGGTGCTGTAGCATGGTCCCGCCCCCCTAGACCAGCTCGTGTGATAGTAGGTAGAATCAGTGTTCCGCCTATCACATGAGCCGGTCTAGGGGGGCGGGACCTTGTTACAGCGCCGCCGCCGAACACAGACCCAGCCAGCTTTGTGATCCACAGGAGGAGATGCCCGCCCGTACAGCCTGCCCTGTGTGCCTGGATAGGAGGATCGGAAGGGGGGCGCATATAGAGGAAATGAGCTTTCTATATTCCTCCATGCAGCCGCTGAATGCTTGCAGGAGGGAGAAGAGGAGAATCAAGCATTCAGCGGCTGCATGGAGGAATATAGAAAGCCTCTATATGCGTCCCCCCTGCCGATCCTCCTATCCAAATTCTTTTACTGCCCCCCAGTTCTCCTTGTGCCCTCCTCCCCCACCACACTCTCCAGCCCCCACACAGTTCTCTCCACCCCTGTTCTTTCTGCCCCCCCTGCTCTCCAGCTCTCCCATCCTTCTCTAGCCACCACCCCAGTGCTCCCCACTCCCCCAGTGCTCTCCACCCCTGTTTTTTTCTCCCCTAGTGCTCTCCAGCTCTCCCCATCACTCTCCAGCCCCCACCCCAGTGCTCTCAGCCCCCCACACTGCTCTCCAGCCCCCCATTCTCCCCTCCCCTGTTCTTTCTGGCCCCCGATGCTCTCAAGCCCCACTCATCACTCTCCAGCCCCCCAGTGCTCTCTGCCCCCCACATTGCTCTCCAGCCCCCCATTCTCTCCACCCCTGTTCTTTCTGTCCCCCCGGTGCTCTCAAGCTCCACCCATCGCTCTCCAGCCCCCCAGTGCTCTCTGCTCCCTGTGCTCTCCACCCCTGTTCTTTTTGGCTTCCCCTCCAGTGCTCTAAAGCTCCCCCCAGCACTCTTTGCTCCCCACCCCTTTACTCTCCACTCCCCCCTACATTTTGCCCCCACTCATGTGCTCTCCAACCCTGCCAGTGCTCTCCGCCCCCATAGTGCTTTCCAGTCCCTTGTGCTTTCCACCCCTGTTCTTTCTGGCCCCCACTGGTGCTCTCAACCCCCCCCATTGCTCTCCACTCCCCCTGTTTTTCTGCCCCCCAGTGCTCTTCGCCACCCCACACTCTTAGCCCCCCCAGTGTTCTCAGCCTCCTGTGCTCTCCACCCCTGTTCTTTTTGGCCCCCCCAGTGCTCTCAAGTTCCCCCTCAGCGCTCTCCGCTCCCCACTGCTCTTTGCCCCCACCCATATGCTCTCCAACCCCGCCAGTACTCTCTGCTCCCCCTTCTCTCCAGCTCCCACCCAGTGCTCTCCACTTCCCCAGGACCAGAGGACAGGCTGACTGGGGTGGGAAAATGAAGACGGCTGAACGTGCAGGTGGCCAGGGACCACTTCATCTCACAGCAAACAGATCCTCTGTAGGAGCACTGTCCCCTTCCAGAAAGAGAACAGACCCTTCCTGCTGCTGGCCATCATGGATATTCTGCTGGCATGCAAGGTACCATACTGAGCATCAACAACCCACCTTCCCACAGACAGGGACTGCAGACTGGGACATGGGGCACAGGAGGGGCTGCAATTATGGGCACAGGGAGGCTGCATTCATGGGCACAGTGAGACTGCATTCACGGGCACAGTGAAGCTGCATTTAATGGGCGCAGTGAGGCTGCATTGATGGGCACAGTCTGCAATGATGGGCACACTATGGCTGCAATGATGGGCACAGTGAGACTGCAATAGGGGGCACAGTGAGGCCGCATTCATGGGCACAGTGAGACTGTATTCACAGACAGAGTAAAGCTGCATTTGATGAGCACAGTGAGGCTGTATTGATGGGCACAGTGAGGCTGCATTGATGGGCACAGTGAGGCTGCATTTGATTGGCACTGATGAGGCTGCATTTGATGGGCCAGTCTGAAGGGGGGGTCAGTGATGTAAGGGGGGAGTGAATATGATAATGTAAGGGGGCACTAATATAAAGGGTTTCCCCCTTATTTCAGTAACCCACCCGCCCTTAGCTTAGTGTATTCTTTCTGCAGGAGGTGGCCCCCCCCCCACGTTCCCCCTTGATGATTGACCACTTAACACTTTTAACTGGAATTTGTATATATATATATATATATATATATATATATACATACATATATATATATATATATATATATATATATATATATATATATATATATATATATATAAAACCCTATATGATTTCATATCTGTCTTATCTATATATAATACATTCTTCAAATGTGCTTTAAAATGTATGGTTTTTCCTTTCATGAACAAGAAAATAATGACGTTATGCTGTTGTGCTGGTATAATAATGCTGTGGGGCTGGTATAATAATGCTGTGGGGCTGGTATGAAAGTTTTCCCAGGGCTGGATTTTATTCCCAGTCTGGCCCTGCTTACCAGAAGTCTGCAGTATACTGGCAGGACCAAGAGCACTGCAGGTAAGGATAACTGAAAATTTGACTAATATCAAGAAAAACTTCTGTGGCCATAGCTTATCCAAAATTTTTCTTTGAAGCATCATAAGGATCCATCTGGCCTAAAATTGGTTGGTATTAATACATTTGTACCCCGTTGGAGAGGCAGTAACAACGTTAGGGAGATATCCAGACATGAAACATGCTGGATGTATTGTTTAAAAAATATAAATATATATCCGTAAAGCTTATGTCCCTCTATAAACCAAAATAAGGTATATCTAGCCCATACCATATGTCAATAATTGATATCTATATTCCAACAAATAATTATTATCATTTTTTTTAATGTTTATTGATGATTTTTTTGGATGATAACTTTTGCATTTTTTAATGTATTTTGTTTTTCATTTGTATTATTACTTATGTCCATTAGGGTGCATTTAGCATTTTTCACCTTAGATGGTGCTCTCACCCCAGTTATATGGTTTATATAATATTTTGGTATTCATTGCCCTGCTTTCAAATTGTTTTATTTTCATTTTTTTTACTTATTTATTTTTTCTCTTTTTGTATTTATATATGAATTAGAACTGTAAATGGAGGTTTGCCTTGTAGGGCTTGTTTTTGCTTGCGAGTGGACTTCGTAGTAATTCGGTATGGTATTATACAGTGTTGTTCATGTTAATACCAGTGGGCAGAAGTGCCCTCTAGTGGTGGAGAAGCGTAGCCTTTTTAGTCTTTAATATTCCTCCTTACTGCTATCTCCGTAAGCCCCTAGGAAGAAGTCCTTGCAGACGAAATGCGTGGACATTTTGTTTAACGCTGTTGCTTTTTGCTTTAATGTCAGTATAAGCCTATCTAAAAATAAAAGGTGTTTTTAATACTGCATTATAGTAATTCTCCTTCCTTTTTCCTCTGTATGAATGTTTATTACCTGGACTGGCAGTCTGGTTGGAATCAGTTTGGAGCAGTGAGTGGACCCAAATCGGAGCTGTGTGAGCCTATAAAGAGCCATATGAATGAGAGATTAGGCAGGTTAGTTAGTGGATTGAGCATATAATTATACAGTGCAGAGTATATAGTGCAGTCAGTGTAGTGCATATAACGCAGTGCAATGTATATAGTGCAGTCAGTGTAGTGTATATAACGCAGTTCAGAGTATATAGTGCAGTCACTGTAGTGTATATAACACAGTGTATTGAAGTGGTTAAGGGGAACCCCATGAGAAAAAAATGGCATGGGGTCCCTCCAAAATCCATACCAGGCCCTTTCGGGTCTGATATAGATTTTAAAGGGGAATTTCACGCCAAAATGTAAAAAAAAATTGGCATGGAGCCCCCCCCAAATCTAACCAGGCCCTTTGGGTCTGGCATGGATTTTAAGGGGAACTCCACACCAAAATGTAAAAAAAATTGGCATGGGATCCCCCCAAAATCCATATCAGACCCTTATCTGAGCAAGGAACCTGGCAGGCCATGAAAGGGGGGGACGAGCAAGCATTAACCCTCCTAAACCATACCAGGCTGCTTTCCCTCAACATGGGGAAGGTGTTTTGGGAAGCCCCCAGACCACCAGCCAGGGTTGTCGGGGTATGCGGGCAGAGGGCTTAGTGGAATCTGGAAGCCCCCTTTAACAAGGGGGCCCCAGATCCTGGCCTCCCCCTATGTGAATGGGTATCGGGTGCATCGTACCCCTACCCATTCACCAAAAAGTGCCAACAAAGTTAAAACCACAAGAGACAGTTTTTGACAAATCCTTTATTAAAAAAGTGTCCCGTGATGTGCATCCACCGTCAATCACGCCACCTGATGACCAGAAAAATAGAAAAAACTAAAAAGCTTGTTACGTCACTCACCGGGTGGCCGCGCCCCTGCCTATACAACAGCTGTCAAAGGGAAGAGACAGCAGTCGGTGGGAGCCCTCCCATCAAGGTGGAGCTTTTTCGTTTTTTCAGGTCGTCGAGCGGCGTGATTGACGGTGGATGTGCATCGCAGGACACATTTCTTTTTTAATAAAAAATTTGTCAAAAACTGTCTCTTTTTTTGGTAAATGGGTAGGGGTACGATGTACCCAATACCCATTCACATAGGGGGGCCAGGATCTGGGGGCCCCCTTGTTCCGATAAGCACCCCAAAGCACCCTCCCCATGTTTAGGGCAAGCGGCCTGGTATGATTCAAGAGGGGGGACTCGTGAGCTGCCAGTTCCCCTTAAAATCTATGTCAGAAACAAAGGGCCTGGTTTGGATTGGGGGGAACCCCACACCAACTTTTTTAACATTTTTGCCATGGAATTCCCCTTAAAATCTATCAAGCCATTTTTTTATCTACATTGCCGGGAGCCCGCATTACATTACAGCCACGAGCAAGTTTAAATTACATTTTTTCCTTTAGAAATGTCATTATTGCTGTAGCATGTTCTATACATTGCACAAATGCGCCACTTTACAGGCAGACTAAGGGGACCCCCAAGGCATGATAAATAAAGGAATATTTCATTTTTATTGTTTACTATAAGCATAATTAAAATCATTACTCCTTTAACCACTTCAGCACCGAAAGATTTGGCTGCTCAATGACCAGGCCATTTTTTTTGATACGGCACTGGGTTGTTTTAACTGATAATTGTGCAGTCGTGTGACACTGTAACCAAACAAAATTGACGTCCTTTTCTTCTCATAAATAGAGCTTTCTTTTGGTAGTATTTGATCACCTCTGTGGTTTTTATTTTTTGTGCTATAAACAAAAGAAGAGCGGAAATTTTGAAAAAAACACAATATCTTTTACTTTTTGCTATAATAAATATGCCACATTTTTTTTTCAAAAAAAAAATTTTTTTCCTCAGTTGAGGCCGATATGTATTCTACATATTTTTGGTAAAAAAATCGCAATAAGCATATGATTGGTTTGCGCAAAAGTTATAGTGTCTACAAAATAGGGGATAGATTTATGGAATTTTTATTATTATAATTTTTTTTTTACTAGTAATGGTGGTGATCTGCGATTTTTATCGGGACTGCAATATTGCGGTGGACAAATTGGACACTTTTGACACATTTTTGGGACCTTTGACAACTATTTAGCGATCAGTGCTATAAAAATGCACTGATTACTGTATAAATGTCACTGGCAGGGAAGGGGTTCTAACTGTGGGGGGATGGAACTGACTAAGGGAGGAAAGATATCGGTGTTCAATCTTACTATAAACACACGATCTGTCTCCTCTCCCCTGAGAGAACCGGGATGCGTGTGTTTACACACACACATCCCTGTTTTCGCTCTGTCATGAGCGATTGCGGGTGCCCAGCGGTCATAGCGCCCACTGGGCACTCGCATCAGCTCCGGGCACATGCTGCCAATGCGCGCGCATGCCTCCTACAGCATCTTAAAGGGCCGACGTACAGCTCCCAGGGGAGCCATTCTGTGAACTGGTTAAAAATGATTGTTTTAAAAAAAAATTGCATTGATACATGTCCCCTAGGGCAGTACCTGGGTACCCATACACTTTTTATGGAAATAACTTGCATATAAGCCTTTAAATTGAGGACTTTTGATTTTTCATGTTCATGTCCCATAGACTTTAATAGGGTGTGCATGTTCGCTAGAACATTTTGCCTCTTCGAGGTGTTTTGGTGCGAATCAAACCGGGGGGTGTTCTTCCCATCCCTAGTAAGCAGGAGTGTTTATTGGTGGAGGCGGGTGCACGGAATTGGTGCAGTAAAGGAAGATATATATGGTTTCTTTTTTTTATGGTGGATTGTTCCTTCTTTTTCCTGTAGCTGGATTTCTGATCTGCTGCCCTAAGACATTGATTTAAGGACTATTATAATTTTCATGACACTTTTCTTAGGTGGACTTTTTTATATGGTGGATTTATTTTTATGCACTTGTGGATTTTTATTTATTTATATATATTTTTATGAATTTTGATGATTTTTTATATTTATGTATGCATTCTTATGTCTATTTATTGGTGCATGGATTTTCACATTTTAATTAATTAATTTAGGGTTATATAAATTTATCACGTGAATTGATTTTATTCACAGTTATTTGAATTTGCCACATATGAATTGTTTCTATGTAATGGGATAGCACCACACATTAATGTTTGAGAAGCATGTTTGTGTGGCAGCTTTACAGTGCTAGAACACCAGAATATACCACAAACTTTCAGGTGCAGCGCAGGACTGACCATGTATCTAAAATTGCATAAACTTAAAAGCTGAGGACCAGCTGCAGAAAACTTATGTGTTGTGCCTTCACAGTGCCAGAGCATTTGAATACACTGAAAACTTTGAGGCACAACATAGAATTGACCCAGTAGAAAAAAATACACACATTTCGCAGCTGGGGGCTAGATGTGGAAACATAATGTGTGGCAATTGACAATGCAAGAACAGTAGAGGCAGCACAAGACAGTAATGGTGGCAAGAGCCTCATCCCCACAACCATGACTGATGGTTGTGGTGGTTGTGGTGGTTGTGGGGATCTTCGGGCAGGGGGCTAATCTGGAAGCCCCAGATCCCAGCCCCCTTCTAATTGAATGAGTATGGGGTACATAGTACCCCTACCCGTTCACCAAAAAAGTGTCAAAAAGTAAAAAAACACACACACATAGTTTTTGACAATTCCTTTATTAAAAAAGAAAAAAATTGTGTCCCCCCATGTAAATCCATCGTCAATCACGCAGCACACTGCACCCTAAAAATAAAAAAACAGAAACGCTCCCGTCATCTATAAAGGCTGGCCACCTACTGCAGGCTCCGCCATTTGACAGTTCTTATATAGGTAAGGGACGGAGCCACCTGGTGATGTCACCTGGTGGCATCGCCCCCTTGTGATGTTGCCAATCCAGCATGCAATGACAAGTGACATCAGAAGGAGGCGGTGCGACCAGGTGATGTGGTCAGGTGGCCCTGCCTCTTACCTACATAAGAACTGTCAAACGGCGGAGCCTGCAGTAGGTGGCCAGCCCTTATGGACAGCGGGAGCATTTTAGTTTTTTATTTTTTGGTGCGGTGGGCGGCCTGATTGACCATGGATTTACATCGGCATACACAATTTTTTTTCTTTTTTAACCGCTGCAGCCCCGGAAGATTTTACCCCCTTCCTGACCAGAGCACTTTTTGCGATTCGGCACTGCGTCAATTTAACTGACAATTGCGCGGTCATGAGACATTGCACCCAAATAAAATTGACGTCCTTTTTTTCCCACATATAGAGCTTTCTTTTGTTGGTATCACGTCTACAGTTTTTATTTTTTGCGCTATAAACAAAATAAAGAGCGACAATTTTGAAAAAAAAACACTATTTTTTACTTTTTGCTGTAATAAATACCCCCCAAAAATATATAGAAAATCAAATTTTTCCTCAGTTTAGGCCGATATGTATTCTTCTACATATTTTTGGTAAAAAAAATTGCAATAAACGTATATTGATTGGTTTGTGCAAAAGTTATAGCGTCTACAAAATAGGGGATAGTTTTATGGCATTTTTTAATTAATTATTTTTTATTAGTGATGGCGGCGATCTCCAATTTTTATTGTGACTGCAACATTATGGTGGACACATCGGACACTTTTGACACTATTTTGGGACCATTGTCATTTATACAGCGATCAGTGCTATAAAAATGCACTGATTACTGTGTAAATGACACTGGCAGGGAAAGGGCTAAACACTAGGGGGCGATCAAGGGGTTAAGTGTGTCCTAGGGAGTGATTCTAACTGTGGGGGGATGGGCTACCACTTACATGACAGCGATCACTGCTCCCAATGACAGGGAGCAATGATCTCTGTCATGTCACTAGGCAGAATGGGGAAATGCCTTGTTTACATAGGCATCTCCCCATTCTGTGGCTCCGTGACACGATCGCTGGGACATCAGCAGATATCGAGTCCGTTGGTCCTGTGGGCATGGTCACGCTGTACGCCTTGCGCGCCCGCTAACCCCACCAATTAAAGAGGACATACAGGTATGGCCATTTGCCAACTGCTGCCATTGTGCCGACGTATTACGGCATGCAGAGGTCGGCAAGTGGTTAATAATGGAATTGTCAAGAACTGTGTGTGTGTTTTTATTTCTTTTTCAAAACTTTTTTGGTGAATGGGTAGGGGGTACTATGTACCCCCTACTCATTCACATAGTGGGTGGGGGCTTCCAGATTCCGATAAGCACCCTGCCCGCAGACCCCCCACAACCACTGGCCATGGTTGTGGGGATGAGGCCCTTGTCCCCATAAACAAGGTGCTTTGGAGTAGGGGGCAGAGCCCTCCTCCACCCCAAAGCACCCACCCCCACATGCTGAGGGCATGTGGCCTGGTTTTGTCTCTTTCCTGACCTGCCAGGCTGGGGTCCAGTATGGATTTTGGGGGGATCCATGCTGTTTTTTAAAAAAAAGTGTTTTTTTATTTTTGTTTCAATAGCTGGGTTCTGACCATTGCAACTGTCAATTTAAATATGATTTTTTCTTTAGAAATGTAATTTATTCTAGAGCATGTTCTATAGATGCTACAAATGCGCTACTTTACAGGCAGACCAAAGGGACACCCCAAGCACTATATTTAAAGGAAGGAATTTGCCGTTTTTATTGTTGCATTTAAGCATCATTAAAATCACTGCTCCTAAAAAAACAATGGGTAAATTAAAAAAAAAACAATTTGCATTGATACATGTCCCCCAGTGCAGTACCCAGACCCCCATACCCCTTTTTATGGCAAATTACTTGCGTGTAAGCTTTCAAAATGTCTTTAACAGTTCTTTAAGGGTCACTGTTTAGGAGATTTTGCCTGCTCCTTGTTTCAATTACATCTCTCACATATGTGCATTGTTATGCCGATTGATGGCACACTGCATGTGCTGTCAATTAATGGAGCTACTTGTCGTGTCTCCATCAGCATTATTCCACCGCATTACATTGTAATCTCATCCCGTGAGATTGCTGACCATTCACCATTTCCTTGGTTTAATCTTACTGCACATGCACAAGATTGCGCAAGACTACTGCACCATCTGAGGAAAAGGGTGGAAGTTCAGGTGGGAAAGGAAGAGAGGACTCCACAAAGATGGCCATGGGTTCAGACAGAAGGGGCTTCAATAATAATGAGCTGCAGAAATAGTAAGAGCCATTAAATTATGGTTTGGATTATCCCTAATGTGTTTGAAAGTGCATATCATTCTGGAATTGTGCTTTTAGTGGATAAGTTTTACAGAGTTTACTACTGCTTTAATATATGCAAAGAAAATACATTGGACACAACTATCCTTGTTTTCTTTATACAGGCAATGCATATTATATACACATGAATAGAATGTAACCTATAGCACTGTTTAATTGTATTTCTTCCTTTTGCTCTAAAACATTTTTATTTTAAATGAAGTTTACAGTTCATCTACCTGCCATTATAAAGGCCAGCCTAATGATACATAGCTACATTTAGTGCAATGAAGAGTGGTTTGCTGAGTGCCTGGCTAATAGATGGGTGGCAATTAAGACTTTCAATTGCAACATATGCTATGCTTGCTTAAACTGAATGTGTTGTTCAGAAGCATGTCCCAGTGACTTTTACGTTTATTTTATATAGTGCTCTAAAGGACAGAAACACACAGAGCTAAAAGAAATAACACAATTTTATCAGATAAAAATGGTGAAGGGTTTAATTGCCTCTGTTTAAATTTTTGATCTTCCTGGTCTATTGACCATGAGCTAATCTGGACTACAATTTACCAGTTGACCTACTTAAAAGATTTAGTTCTTTTTTCTAAAGTTTCATTTTTACCTTGTACACGCTGCTCTTTTTCTCAGATTACATGTGTTATTATCACTGTGGAAGGTCATGTGAAATCCATTCCATGGATCAAATGATGTCTAAAATCAATACTACTTCCTAAATATTTCCACACCCTACTTGGCTCAGTAGGCAAACATGGACTTGTTATAGCACTATAGTTATTTTTCTTTCAGCTGAAAGTCACCTTTTAAAGTTCAATAAACACTGCTTTAGTTGTTTAAATGTCCAAAGTTTTTTTTGGCACTGTCTTCTACAAAATAACTGCAATGAATCAAAATGTAAGCATTGCAGGATTTATTAGGTATGCTTATACTGCATAAAACTATGAAAGCAGCCATCTAATATTGGACCCTGGTTGAGATAAACAGGTGTATACAATGAAATAGAGTGAAGACCAAATCTAAAATGCAGTGTCATATTTCATAGCATTCCACCATCCCTGGACAGATACAGCTAAGTGTCCTTATTAAAAGTCAGCAGCTACAGTATTTTTAGCTGCTGCCTTTTAGTTATTTGGGTAGAGATGGGAGCTCCTCTTTAAATTAGAAACTACATTTAGTGCTTCAAAACAAAAGGCATTCATTGTATTACAGTTTGTTTTCTTTCTAAAGCAGCCTCAAATCCTGAGTAGAAAAGCTCTTCACTTGTTTCCATGCTGCAAAATGGAACCCTTACATTCTGTGGGGAGGTGGTAATCTTCTTGAAGATATTTTATACATAGCTAAATTGGTCCAGCTTGAGCCAATGTAGCTATACATATACCATATCAGGCAGAATGCCCCTGGAAGCTGGAAATTCCCACTTGCTTCTGGGTCCTGTGCCAAGTGACTACCCTGCTGCATTGTGAACACAGGATATTAGCCACTTGGTACAATTTTATGAATGAATGTGAAGCATTCTCTGATTGGGTGAAGTGGAGAGGTGTGGCAATGACAAGCAAATGCTTGGGATGTGTAAAGGTGTTTTTTTTCTTTGAGCGCGTTGTCGGCAGTTGGGCATTGTGATTTTAGGCTACATGCTTTGATTAAGGGTCTGGTATGGATTTTTAAGGGGACTTCACACAATTTTTTTTGTTTTGTGTGAGGTACCCACTTAAAATCCATATAAGCCTCAAAGGATGTGGTATGCATTTTAGGTGGGGCTCTGCACATTTTTTCATTCTTGCTGTAGGATGTGCTACAGCAAAGATGACAATTTTACAAAAAATGTAATCAAATTTATGGCAAATGACATTCATTAAAAAAAAAAAAAAAAAACAGAAAACAGCACACAGACACCTCCAAATGTCCCCCCAAAAATATAGCAAACACTTTTTTTGGGGGGGGGGGGGGTCTGTGTACTGATTTCTAAAAACAAATTTACTGTCATTGACGGATGTCAAAGCCATTTGCTGGCAATTTTAAATCTTTTTTCCTTTGTTAATGTCACTGCTAAAAAAATTCTTTGCATTGGTACATGTTCCCCAGGGCAGTGCCCACACCCCGTGCTTTTTTTTTTTTTTTTTTTAACACCCTCTTGCCTATTAGCCTTGAAAATGGGCATTTATAGTTAGATAGATTTAGAAATCATTGATTTCAATAGGGTTTGGGTTTGTTATTCAAAATTTTTTAACTTCTTCAAGTTTGCCAATCAAAACCCAGACCAGTTCGGCTCATCACTACTTCAGTGATTTCCAACTTCCAGAGACATCAGCTAGGTATAGAATATAAATAGCTACGTTGGTACAGTATGAAATATCTACTGTATACCTGAAATTCCTCTTTAACTCTGCAGAGGGAAGTAGGGTTGGTACCTTTCAGTAACACTAAAGAAGTTAGCAAGATATTTACAATACTGGAGGAATTATTCAAAATACACATAGTATTCCAGCATCACTGAAACAGAGGTGAATTCAGCAACATGACTATTGGGATACTACACATCTAATTGGACTCTGTGTAAAGCATTGTATACTTTTTGCCTGTACTAAGCTCCAGCTAACTTCTATCCTGGCTTATAGAAAAGCATCCTTAACTAGATCTTCTCCCTGTAATATACAGGTTTATCATTGACTTCATTCAAAAATTAAACTGCATCTCAAGTGGTCCTGTCCATTGTGTACATAGCATAATCAATATTAAATTAAACAACTTTTAGTTGCAGGTCTGTGCATATTCTTCCCTTAAAGTGCCTCCCATTGTTATCACTTGTCACATGGTCCATGGTCAGAGTAATGGCAATTGCCCAAAACAGGTGAGTGGGTTCTCCTGGCTTTGTCCATAAAGCAATACTGCTGATCACAGGTGGAGCCCTTTCTTTGTACTTCTGTACCGGGACCTTGCCATTGCTTCTCCTTTACTTTAGAGATTTAAGAAAGTGTCAGGGTACAACAATTTTTTACTTAACAATTTCTAATGCAGAAACATTTACAGTGGCAATTGCCTTGATATACTCCATCAGTTTTATGTATTGCTTGATATTTTTCCCCCTTACATTCTGCCCTTGAATAATCTGCAAGCATTAAAATGATACTGGAAATCACACTTGTTATCAAAGATATAGAGCTCTATGGAGTTGACCTCTACTTCAACTCAGATGGATACATTTTAAGAAGAACATTGAAAAAGAATGTGCTAATGAATGAGTGGATGAACTTGTTTAATTATTAAACATACAGCACTAGAGCATTTTGTGCACATGATAGATAGTATCTTCTTCTATATATTGTTACCTTGGCTCTTGTGATGGTCTTGCTTTCTAACACTACACTTTGAAGAATTTTTCAAAGCTACATCTATGTATAAAAGAATCTTTTCATCTTGAAGATCTGAAATCTCAAGGAAGGATACAATTCCATACAGTACACATATGTGAAGAAAGGGCATTTTTAATATGTTTTCTGTCAATAGTATCTGCCATTCTTGACAACAAATGACATTTTCATTTTAATGTTCCATTTTGCCGTTACAACAATTTGTCACTAAATTGACCCATTACTTAAAGCAACGAGTGATCATATATTTTAATGAATGTGGTCCCACAGGTAATACAATAAAGGAGAACATTTTTTTTTAATTATAGGCTGCATTATATGTATTCCATGGATTGCATAAGCATAGAGTTATTTGGTAACAATTTACGTGTAACACTGTAGATAAAATGTAATCCAATATGAACAAAGAAGTCAAGGGGTGGGACCATGATATCCTTATTCCAAAACAAGCACTGAGCAGGTAGATGAATAGGCAATACAGGTTGGATGGTGTAGCATTCACAGAATGGGAATGAAAATAGTTTAAAAAGAAAGTTTTTAAAAAATAGACAAAAAAAATGAAAGCAAAATTCATGTGAATTCTTACTATTTTTTACTTTTCATTTCTAAGGAGAGCCTGGAAAATGGGAAAAGAAGCTAAGAGCTCCACATGCTGGATGTAATATGAAAATACAAAAGTTAATATGGGATAGTTTTATGAACTTTTCCTAAAAAGAAAAAAATATATATTGTTTTAGTCTTTTTGACCATAATAAAAAAACTAATTTATACTAAGCCGCTATGCTAGAAGAAGAATTATCTGTGACATCATTGCAATGGCTTGAATATTGCATAAAAAAAGAGAGTCTTAAATTTTTAGAAGAACTTTGAGAACTAAGTTGATACCTATAGAAATTATGTAGCTTTCTGAAATATATATTACTACAAGAGCACAAAACCTAATATCTATAGCTGACCTTAGTAAGCCTAGTTTTTTCATAAGTGGCAGAAACATTCTTAATCTTTTAGTACATTGTAATCATAATTTAGTAACCTGTATATACAGTACATTATGTTCCATTATCAATATATACATATACTGTAAGTGAAAATGCAGGCAGCTGAAACATCTTATATTATGAATTTTATTCATTCATTTGTTTAATGCAATTTGGGGTCAACACACCCAGTTAAACACACAGCAAGTGTTTCTAAGCTGACAAAAAGCCCAACTTTAAAGTCATGTTTCAGTCAATGTTCAGCTGCTGGTGAAAAGTCTGTGCACTGCTGCTGATAAAAATTATCTAAATAAAGTTGACAGATAAATTGTTGCACCCAATAACAGCAAATAAGAATAATATGCTGTTCAGTAGGTAATGCGTGTGGCACTGGAACATTTGGTAATGAAAGACACCAATACGATTACTTGCTGTTCTTTACATACTGTCTCTTAGTGCTTATATCAGGGGTGTCCAAACTACGGCCCTCCAGCTGTTGCGGAACTACACTTCCCATGAGGCATTGTAAAACTCTGACATTCACAGACATGACTAGGCATGATGGAAGTTGTAGTTCCTTAACAACTGGAGGGCCATAGTTTGGACCCCACTGGCTTATATAGTCAAGAGAAATCTTTTGATTGAAAAAGCTAAAGCTATTGATTCTCTTCCTGTCAATCTAAGAGAAAAAAAAAAGATGAATGTTTGAAGCACAGGCTGTAACAGAAGAGGTAGCCTTTGTTAGAAAAAGTTTTGTAGAACTGATTTAAAAAAAAATTATACCATTTATATGTTTTAATTACTTTTGGGTATTATTGCTAAAGAAAAGGTTTTTACCTTGATCATTCACATCAAGTTCATGTCCTTTGTAAACAACAGCAGAAATTAGATTTTAGGTTTTTATTACATTGTTTTCTTACCTTACCTTGAAAAGACAAACTTTTACAATCAACACAATTTAGAAAATGATCTATCTGGGGGGGTGCATGCACGGAGCAGACAGCGATGGACATGTCCCGCTGAGGCTCTATTATTCCTGGGACTTCGAGGCTACCACAAACGCCCGAATGGCAGGGTAACTAAACAAAAAGCATACTAATATCCTCCTTAGAACCCTGGGAACCAAATAGAATGGTTTTGGGAATTGCCCGAGGCAAAACAAAAGTGAAAAGCCACAAGGAAAAACCGCTTAGAGGCTCCTGTAATATGGCTCAGTCAAATTCATCTCACACAGCTAAGGCACGCTCTGACAAGAAACAGCTGCATTTACCTCAGGAACTGTATGACACAGATAATGAATACAGTTCCAGCTCCCAGCCACAACAAGCAGATACATTACACCCAAATATATTAAAACAAATAGAGAAAATGCTACAGAAAGCTTTAAAGCAGACCTCTGACCAAATTACAGAGAAACTGACAAAAGAAATACGATTTTGGAAAACCGAATGGATGACATTGAAACTAATGTACTATCACATGACAATGAATTGGAGTCTCTTAAAGATGAAAATTTAACGCTGCAAGCGTGTTTAGAAGATTTTGAGAATAGAGCACATTGTTCAAACCTCTTCATATGAGGTATGCCTGAGTCAATCATTGACCTTCAATCGACTATGACTGCTCTTTTTCAGGAATTAACACCATCAATCCCAATTGAAAGATTGGAAATGGACAGAATCCATAGAGCTTTGGCGCCACGCAAAGCTGAAGGTCCCCCTCGTGACATAATTGTAAAGTTCCACTTTTTTCGCACAAAAGAGCAACTTATGACAGCTGCCAGGAACAAAGAATCTCTTAATTTTCAAGGTCGTTCATACCAGATTTTTGCTGACCTATCACCAATAACAGTTGCTAAACGGCGCGCGATGAAACCTTTGCTCCAAATTCTCCAACACCACCATATCCCTTATCAATGGGAATTCCCATTTTCTATTCATTTTACATTTCAAGGCACCAAATATTCAAGCAGATCCTTCAAACAATTACAGAACACTTTTCAAAACCTTTATCTATACAATGGGCCCTCTACTAGCCCTCATCGACGTACAACATCTAATTCTCCACAAAGTGTATCTAAGCCTGGAACTGACAGAAGCAGACAAAGTGCATCAAAAAGGGGTCGATTCAATTCCCCAGACCTAGACCCACCAGACACAATGGACTGAACGCATTTTGCATTTCTCTCTGAAGCTCATTCAACTTAACGGTTCACCTACCTTATCTTTAATTTTAAATATTTCAAGTTCTTAATATGTTATAAGTTAACGTATATAACTTTACATTCAAATATCATATATAATTAATTAAGGATTTGTTAAAAGGAAAACTATTTAATCTGACTGTTATGTTTGCCTATTTTTTAAGGAATATAGCCAAAATCAGATGTCTAAATTTAATTTTTTTATTTTTTCATAAAATTTGGCCGCGGGGGACCCAAGAATTGGTCACTGCTGCCCCCATTTTTCTGTCCTAGGACTCTCCTCCACCACTTGGGTTACAGTGTGAGGGGCCTCCTCAGATAGACTTTGTGCCTCTGAGCTAGCAGATTTGCGTGCTCAGTACGCCATCATTTTATTTTTATACATATATTAGTTATTATAACTTATTTTAAATATATGACTCTTATTATTTCTTTCTTCTCTCATAATCTACTTCTCCTTTTTTCTTTTATCCAATCTTTCCCTGGGGTTTCTTTGATTCCGCACCTGATAACAGAAATATATCGATATATCTTATGTAAAAATTATATATGGCTCCTTTAAATGTCCTAACCTTAAATGTCCAAGGTCTAAACATTCCTCATAAGCGAACTAAAGTATTCAGATCTTTATCCTCCTCAAAAGCCCATATAGTGTGCCTCCAAGAGACACATTTTACTGAAACTTCAACCCCTAAATATTTTGGGACATGCTACCCCCAAGTTTATACTGCTTCAGCTAAATCAAAAGGCAGAGGAGTACTAATAGCATTTCACCGAACTTCACCTTTTTCCCTCATAACAGAGATCAAAGATCCAGAAGGCCGCTATCTCATACTTTTGGGACACCTATGTGATATCCCACTCACAATTGTTTCCTATTATGCACCTAATAAAAGACCAACATCATTCCTCTCTCACTTGCTACAAGTAATAGATTCGCATAAAATGGGCACACTTTTGATATGTGGTGATTCAAATCAAGTTCTATACCCCTATCTACATAAATCCCCTACTCCAACCGTATCCAGCTCTCAATCTCGTATGTTTCAAAGACTTCTTCAACAACATTCACTGCTAGATTCCTGGCGTGAAATAAATTCTTCAAAATGTCAATTCTCTTTTTACTCCCACCCACATAAATCTTTTTCCCGTATTGACCATATCCTAATATCTATAAGTATGTCACCAGAATTGCTCAACTCTTTTATTAAACCTTATACTTGGACAGATCATTGTGTGATAATTTTAACCTTTACTTCTTTAATCCCAAAAGCTCAAGACCCCACATGGCACATAAACGATTCAATTCTCACACACCCATCACATTCATCTGACTTAGAATCAGCAATAAAAGAATATCTGGGAAACAATGATACTCCTGATATATCCTCACTGACATTGTGGGAAGCCCATAAACCTGTTCTTAGAGGGGTCTGTTTACGACAAGCATCATACCTTAAAAAAGAAAAACGACAACTACAACAAAAACGAGAAAAAGAATTTAATGACTGCCACAAAAATTTCCAATCAAACCCTACTCAAGTGTCAAAAGCACAACATGATAAGGCAAGTTTAAATCTTGACCTATTCCTATCAGAATCGGTGGACAAAACAATACGTAAATCTAAACATAAATTCTACTTTAAAGCTAATAAACCTGGCACCCTTCTTGCACCTGCGCTTCAAAAATTAAATAACCCCTTTAAGCCAATTCACCTAAAAATACCCCATGATAAATACACTAGTAACCCAGTAAAGATATTACACATCTTTCATAAACATCTATCTTCTTTATACAAAAAAGAAGGATCCTTCGTCCAATCCTCAGCAGAATCATTTTTTTCACAAGTTAAACTTCCAACCATTTCTCAAGTTCAATACGATAACCTTAAAAGTCCTATTGAATCTATAGAAATCGAAATAGCAATTAAATCCCTTAAGTTAAATAAACGACCAGGCCCTGACAAATTCTCAGCCCTCTACTATAAAAAAATTTCCCATATTCTTACTCCCATGCTGACAAAAGCATTTAACTCCCTACTTAACAAACAATCCTTCCGAAACTTTAACAGCAATAATTTCAATGATCCCTAAACCTCAGTCTGATGACTCATCTTGTACTAACTTTAGACCTATATCCTTATTAAACCTAGATATAAAACTACTAGCAAAAGTAATGGCGTCTCGTCTTAATAATATATTTGGTTCATTAATAAGCAAAGATCAAGTAGGTTTCATCCCTTTATGACAAGCAGCAGATAATGTCCGTAGAGCATCATTGTTGATTCAAGCAGCTAAAACAAGGCGAATACCTCTGTGTCTCCTGTCATTAGATATCAAAAAAGCATTTGATACAGTGACGTGGCCCTACTTAAATTTCACTCTACAAAAGTGGGGCTTTGGCCCTCATTTTCTAAGCTGGGTCACTTCACTGATTTGCAGGATACAAATTAGACATGTTTTCTGAGGATGAGAAGGGGGCGGGATTCTCAGGTTCTTGATTATATGTTCCTGCCTGGGTTGAATGTTGTTTCAGGCATTTAGAGCCCCGTAAATAGGGCTGACACTACAGTTATTCTGTTTACCATTATTGTGTGTTTATTTTATGGTTCAAATTTGACATAACAAGGGTCCGGGGTGGAACCCTTGTGCCTCCACTCGATTCCAAAGAACCGTTGGTGTCCTTTGGTGTCGGAACTTCAGACGCCCCACAGGGCAGTCTGAAGTGATTCATTGGGGCTATAGCGGATTCTGATTCGCATAACCCCAAGGGTATTTTCATGGTACCCATGTCTTTGTTTGTGTCTTTATTTGTCAGTAAGTCTCTTATCTTTTTCTTCCCCATCTCATCCCTTTTCTTTCTTCTAGCCATCCCGGGGGGGGGGGTTTCCCCCCACACCCCAGAGTCGGTCCTGGGACTACTCCGCACAACCTGGCCTAAATCCAGTATCAGAAGACTCCCAAGGGTAAGTGACTGCGTGATCACTAGCTTCTATCCCCTCTGCTCCTATGGCTGACCTGAACGTGAAGGGTAATGACCTCAAGATAGGTTCCCATAACGTCCAGGGCCTAAACTCTCCTAAGAAAAGGAGACTAGCTCTAGATCATTATAAATCACTGAGAATTGATGTGGTGCTCCTGCAGGAGACGCACTTCCACACCCGGTACACCCCCAAGTTCCTACATGCACACTTTCCATCATTTTATTTAGCGAACGCCCCTAATAAGATGAAGGGGGTGGCTATTCTCTTCTCTAAAAATTGCAAATTTTCACATCTCTCTGACTTCAGGGATCCAGAGGGCAGATTCATTTTGGCGAAAGGCACCCTGGAAGGCGTTTTATATTCTTTCGTCTCATACTACGCCCCAAACAAGGGCCAAGCGTCGTTCTTCCAGGACCTGTTCTCAAGTTTGGAACCGCTCCTGGAAGGCAAAGTTATCCTGGGAGGGGACTCAAATGTGGCGTTTGATCAGGGTCTAGACAAAACCAAGCCCCCTAAAGACCAACTCACACGCCCCACAAAACTTAGCACGAGGATCACCAAAATGGTCCACTCACAGGGCCTGGTAGATGCATGGAGGGAAATGAACCCCAACAAAAGGGACTACACGCACTTTTCCGCTCGCCACCAGTCGTACGCTAGAATTGATCACATCCTCACCCAGACAGCCCTCATTCCCTTGTCAACTAAGGCAGCAATACTAGACACTGCATGGTCTGATCATTCATTGGTTATCCTTACCCTGAGAAATGTTCTGTCTGGGCGAGGAGGTTTCTTTTGGCGACTAAACGAATCCCTTTTAGCTGACCCTAGCCTGGTTCAGGAAATAGCTAAATCTATCAAAGAATATTTCCTCTTAAATGATGTGGAGAACATCTCCCCCGAAACCCTGTGGGCAGCCCACAAGGCAACTATTCAAGGAGTTATAATTAGATTAGCGTCCAAATTTAAGAAGGTGCGATTGTTCGACATTCAAAGACTCGAAAAATCCTTCCTCCAACTAAAAGCGGAACATAAAAAACACCCGTCCAGGACCCTTTTAAGTAAACTTGATGCCACCAGACTTGAGCTGAATCTCGCTTTAACGGCTAAAGCAGAGAAAAATCTTAGATGGTGTGGAGCCAAATTTTACTGCCACAAGGATAGATTCGGCTCAATGTTGGCATCTAAACTCTCACCTAAATTTCGTTCTCTCTCCTTCCCCAAATTGAGGATAGCAGGTCAACCTCCAACAGCAAATCTGATCAGTATTATGTCTGCTTTCCACGATTTTTATGCTACTCTCTACAACCCACCCCAATCGGAGAAAGGCCCCTTAGTTAATGAGTTCCTACTGAATCTACAACTTCCCTCACTCTCCAGAGAATGTAGAGACTTAATGGAAGCTCCCATCACGGAGGCTGAAATTAGGGAGGTAATTAAAGGTCTTAAATACGGCTCTGCCCCAGGGCCAGACGGCCTCTGAGTCCCCTACTATAAGGAATATAGCGCTATCCTAGCCCCGTATCTGGCAAAGTTCTTTAATTCTAAAAAGACAGGATCCCCCTGGAAACCCAACTAAACACAGCATTCATCTCAGTGATCCCCAAACCCAACAAAAACCATGAGGAAGTTGAGAACTACAGGCCCATATCTTTAATTAACAATGACCTCAAAATTCTTACTAAAATTCTAGCAAACCGCCTTTCCTCTTTCATCAATCTCTATGTACACAAGGATCAGGTCAGTTTTATACCCGGTAGGCAAGGACCCGACCAAATTAGGAGAGCAATAGATATCGTATCCATTCTACAATCTAACTGGGAAGGGGGGCCGAAACAAGAAGGTATGATCCTCTCGCTGGAGCTCCACAAAGCTTTCGACTCGATCGAATGGCCTTATCTTTTCTCCATATTGGAGAAGTGGGGCTTTGGACCCAACTTTTTAGGGACCCTAAAATCACTATACTCCTCCCCTCAAGCGGTGATTCGTTTACAAGGTCAATACTCTAAACCCCTGACCATTGCGAGAGGCACTAGGCAGGGATGCCCACTCTCCCCCCTAATTTTTGCTATTGCGATCGAAACGTTAGCAATAGCAATAAGAGCAGATCCCAACATTCAAGGGGTTGCCTGTGGTGACCAGGTCCACAAATGTGGGTTGTTTGCGGACGATATGCTCCTTTTTATCACGTCCCCAACCACCTCCCTTCCAAACCTTTGCAAGCTCCTGAAAGAGTTCTCGAAGGTTTCTGGGCTGAAGGTCAATTATGCCAAATCTTCAGCCTTGAACATCTCCCTTAACCCATCTTTACTGGCATCCCCGCAGAGTGCCTTTGAATTCAAATGGAGTGACTCATACATTGATTATTTGGGGATAAGGCTCACAGCTAAAACAGAACTCCTTTATGCAACCAACTTCCCTCACACATACCGAAAACTGGAGGCAGACTTATCCAAATGGGCTAAGGGGGGTTTATCCTGGTTAGGGAGGATTCATGCAGTCAAGATGACTTTGCTCCCCAGAATCCTCTACCTCTTTAGAGCCATTCCAATCAACATCAATAAAGAGCACTTGAAATCGTTCCAAAGGAAAATAATAAAATTTATTTGGGGAGGGAAGGGGTACAGACTTCAACAGAGCACATTATACTTAAATAGACCACAAGGGGGGTAAGGCCTTCCGCAGCTATTTTGGTACTACCAATCAGCCAGGCTAGCCCAGATCTCGACGGTATACGCGAAGGCGGAGAGACCGGATTGGATACAGATTGAGAGACAGGCAGTTCCTTCTTTCACTATCGATTTTCTTCTGTGGGTCCTCCCCAAAAAACGTCCCCCCATTTTATCCCCTATCCTCTCGCAATCCTTTCAATTATGGGATTCTCTAAGAAACCTTCAATCCATAACTTCCTACAGACACCCACTGGCTCACATCTTCAATAACCCTGACTTTCCCCCGGGAACTGACATTAAAGCATTCCGATGGTGGTTGAACAAGGGGATGTACCGGCTTGGACACTACTTCACATCAATGGGACCTATCACCAGGGCCTTCTGTGTGAGTCAGCTGGAAATGCCTAGCTCTGAGAACTTTTCTTTCCAGCAGATCAGACACTTCCTCACTCATATGGGAAAAGACAATCCTTCAAACCACTCATTCACCCCTTATGAAATATGGTGCGGTCAGTCTACAGAGCAGAGGGGTGGAATCTCCATCATCTACCAGTCACTCTCTAATCAAACCGCCAAGACCCCATACATGTCAGCTTGGGAGTCAGACTTATCCTTGGAGTGGGACCTAGAGAAGTGGAGGGTCACTTTTAGTAGGGCATACAAGAGCATTTTGAACATCTCACTGGTTGAGTCCAGCGTAAAGGTCATCACAAGATGGTATCTTCCACCGGAGAGACTGGCCAAAATGTTCCCCTCCACGGACCCCAGGTGTTTTAGGGGTTGTCTACTCAGGGGCTCCTTGGCCCATATCTTTTGGGAATGTCCACGTCTGAGGCCTTTCTGGAGTAGGATTTTTCTCATGATTAAGAAAGTCACTGGAGTTCAGATCTCGAGAACCCCCACCTTAGCGCTATTAAACGATCATTTACCTAAGACTCCCAAACTGGCCCGTAATTTGATACACTTCATTTTGCTGGGAGCTAAGCTATCTATAGCCAAGGCATGGAAACGACCCAAGGTGTCCTTCAAAGCGGCGATCCGCAAAATTTCATGGATCATGGCCCAAGAGAAGCTTGCTAGTACCCTGAACAACACCAAAGAGAAATTTGAAGCTATTTGGGAACCATGGGCTAATTTCATGGGCATTTCCTTGATCCCAGGGGTTCAACCTTGAAGCGTCTGGCTGTCTCGGGGTCTGGTGGGACTCCTCCCGTGGATTGGCTTTCGACTACTCTCTCCTCTCCCTCTCTCCCCCCCCTCTCATTTCTCCTTTTTTTCCTTTCCTCTCTTTTGTTTTTTTATCAGGTTGATTTATCAAGACGATGTTTTACCTGTTTTAGTTTCAACCATTGTAGGGATCCCTGAGAGTCTCGCTCCCAAGGGAAGCATACGAAGTAGGTCTTTATTTCCTGGTTCGATGCCAAGAGACCTTTAGCACTAACTAAGGGGGTGCTAGGGGCAAGTTGGAGTGCTCCGTTCAGGCACAGTGTGTTCCCAGTTGAGGTGCAGATGGTCTCTCCATCTTTCCCTTCTCCCAACCATCTCAAGTCTCAGGGTTCTATGGTTTAAGTGAACGAATTTTGACCCATAAAGGTATTAATGTAAGGTCACAGACCGGTGACATACTCATATCTACTGTCGTAAGTTTGACTTGTAACCCCTAAGGGGTTCGAACTTTTCTGCTTTGTACTCCCTCACTTAACGCTAATGATTTGTATGTTTTTTCTTGAAAACTCAATAAAATATTTTGAAAATAAACAAATTAGACATGTTTGACATAAATAGAGGAACACATCAGGGTTGTCCTCTCTCCCCACTTTTATTTGCCTTACTCATTGAACCTCTTGCCCAGGCTATCCGTACAGACCCCTCAATCAAGGGCATAGATTTAGCAGGCCATCAACATAAATTTGCTGATGTCTATTTGCTGACGATATATTAATTTTTATGTCTTTCCCTCATATTTCTGCTTCCAATCTTATAAGCAAACTAGATCACTTTGCCCAACTTTCTGGAATAATTATAAACTCACAAAAATCAACAGCTTTAAATGTCTCTTTACCCCTGCAAACACTACAACAAGCTCAAACAACTCTCCCTTTTACATGGTCAACGTCTCACCTCACATATCTAGGTATTACTCTTACCCCCACAATCTATCTGATATCTTCTCTGCTAACTATCCTCCACTACTATGAAAAATTACTTATTTTCTTAACCAGTTGCCGACCACCTAACGCAGATATACTGCGGCAAAATGGCACGGGCAGGCAAAATCACGTACCTGGTAGGACCCCCCGGTGCCTGAGGTGGTTAGCTTCTGTCTGGGAGCAATGAGAGGTGAGGGGGAGACCATCCATTTGTGGCCCCCCCTTGCGATCGCTCCCAGCCAATGAGATTCTTCCTCTGTATAGTAAACAGCAGCAGAGGAAATTATGTCATCTCTCCTCGGCTCGGTATTTTCCGTTCCGGCACCGAGGAGAGAAGACATCTGAGTGAGTGCACAACACACAAACACAGTAGAACACGCCAGGCATACTTTACACCGCCTGATCACCCCCCAATCACCCCCCCTGTCACACTGACACCAAGCAGTTTTTTTTTTCTGATTACTGCATTGGTGTCAGTTGGTGACAGTTAGTGTGGTAGGGCAGTTAGTGTTAGCCCCCTTTAGGTCTAGGGTACCCCCTAACCCCCCTAATAAAGTATTAACCCCTTGATCACCCCCCCGTCGCCAGTGTCACTAAGCGATCATTTTTCTGATCGCTGTATTAGTGTCACTGGTGACGCTAGTTAGGGAGGTAAATATATAGGTTCGCCGTCAGTGTTTTATAGCGTCAGGGACTCCCATATACTACCAAATAAAGGTTTTAACCCCCTGATTGCCCCCTAGTTAACCCTTTCACCAGTGATCACCGTATAACTGTTACGGGTGATGCTGGTTATTTAGTTTATTTTTTATAGTGTCAGGGCACCCGCCGTTTATTACCTAATAAAGGTTTAGCCCCCTGATCACCCGGCGGTGATATAAGTTAGGTTTTAGGTTCACCCCAGGCAGGGTCAGGTTAGGGCCAGTAGCGATAACACCCACACACGCAGCAAACACCTCCCTTAGTGGTATAGTATCTGAACGGATCAATATCTGATCCGATCAGATCTATACTAGTGTCCCCAGCAGTTTAGGGTTCCCAAAAACGCAGTGTTAGTGGGATCAGCCCAGATACCCGCTAGCACCTGCGTTTTGCCCCTCTCCCTGGCCCAGGCCAGCCCACCCAAGTGCAGTATCGATCGATCACTGTCACTTACAAAACACTAAACACATAACTGCAGCGTTCGCAGAGTCAGGCCTGATCCCTGCGATCGCTAAGATTTTTTGGTAGCGTTTTGGTGAACTGGCAAGCACCAGTGTCCTAGTACAAAGTCAAAGTAGTCAAACTAGCACTGCAGTAACACTTGGTGACGTGGCGAGTCTCATAAGCGCAGTTCAAGCTGGTGAGGTGGCAAGCACAAGTAGTGTCCCACTGCCACCAAGAAGAAGACAAACACAGGCCCATCGTGCCCATAATGCCCTTCCTGCTGCATTCCCCAATCCTAATAATTGGGAACCCACCACTTCTGCAGCGCCCGGACTTCCCCCATTCACATCCCCAACCAAATGCAGTCGGCTGCATGAGAGGCATTTTTATGTCCTCCCGAGTACCCCTACCCAACGAACCCCCCTAAAAAAGATGTCATGTCTGCAGCAAGCGTGGATATAGGTGTGACACCCGCTATTATTGTCCCTCCTGTCCTGAAAATCCTGGAGAATGTTTTGAATGCTACCATACACTAGTTGAGTATTAGCGTACAGCATTGCACATACTAGGCACACTTTCACAGGGTCTCCCAAGATGCCATCGCATTTTGAGAGACCTGAACCTGGAACCGCTTACAGTTATAAAAGTTACAAAAAAAAGTGTAAAAAAAAAAAAAATTTATAAAATAAAAAAAATAGTTGTCGTTTTATTGTTCTCTCTCTCTCTATTCTCTCTCTATTGTTCTGCTCTTTTTTACTGTATTCTATTCTGCAATGTTTTATTGTTATTATGTTTTATCATGTTTGCTTTTCAGGTATGCAATTTTTTATAATTTACTGTTTACTGTGTTTTATTGTTAACCATTTTTTACGCCATTCACGACTTTGAGTGGTTATACCAGAATGATGCCTGCAGGTTTAGGTATCATCTTGGTATCATTCTTTTCAGCCAGCTGTCGGCTTTCATGTAAAAGCAATCCTAGCGGCTAATTAGCCTCTAGACTGCTTTTACAAGCAGTGGGAGGGAATTCCCCCCCACCGTCTTCCGTGTTTTTCTCTGGCTCTCCTGTCTCAACAGGGAACCTGAGAATGCAGCCGGTGATTCGTCCAGCTGACCATAGAGCTGATCAGAGACCAGAATGGCTCCAATCATCTCTATGGCCTAAGAAACCGGAAGCTATGAGCATTTCATGACTTAGATTTCACCGGATGTAAACAGTGCCATTGGGAAATTGGGAAAGCATTTTATCACACCGATCTTGGTGTGGTCAGATGCTTTGAGGGCAGAGGACAGATCTAGGGTCTAATAGACCCCAATTTTTTCAAAAAAGAGTACCTGTCACTACCTATTGCTATCATAGGGGATATTTACATTCCCTGATATAACAATAAAAATGATAAAAAAAAAAATGAAAGGAACAGTTTAAAAATAAGATAAAAAAGCAAAAAAATAATAAAGAAAAAAAAATAAAGCACCCCTGTCCCCCCCTGCTCTCTCGCAAAGGTAAACGCAAGCGTCGGTCTGGCGTCAAATGTAAACAGCAATTGCACCATGCATGTGAGGTATCACCGCGAAGGTCAGATCGAGGGCAGTAATTTTAGCAGTAGACCTCCTCTGTAAATCTAAAGTGGTAACCTGTAAAGGCTTTTAAAGGCTTTTAAAAATGTATTTAGTTTGTCGCCACTGCACATTTGTGCGCAATTTTAAAGCATGTCATGTTTGGTATCCATGTACTCGGCCTAAGATCATCTTTTTTATTTCATCAAACATTTGGACAATATAGTGTGTTTTAGTGCATTAAAATTTAAAAAAGTGTGTTTTTTCCCAAAAAAATGCGTTTGAAAAATCGCTGCGCAAATACTGTGTGAAAAAAAAAATGAAACACCCACCATTTTAATCTGTAGGGCATTTGCTTTAAAAAATATATATAATGTTTGGGGGTTCAAAGTAATTTTCTTGCAAAAAAAAAAAATTTTTTTCATGTAAACAAAAAGTGTCAGAAAGGGCTTTGTCTTCAAGTGGTTAGAAGAGTGGGAGATGTGTGACATAAGTTTCTAAATGTTGTGCATAAAATGCCAGGACAGCTCAACCCCCCCCCAAATTACCCCATTTTGGAAAGTAGACACCCCAAGCTATTTGCTGAGAGGCATGTCAAGTCCATGGAATATTTTATATTGTGACACAAGTTGCGGGAAAAAGACAAATTTTTTTTTTTTTTTGCACAAAATTGTCACTAAATGATATATTGCTCAAACGTGCCATGGGAATATGTGAAATTACACCCCAAAATACATACTGTTGCTTCTCCTGAGTACGGGGATACCACATGTGTGAGACTTTTTGGGAGCCTAGCCGTGTACGGGACCCCGAAAACCAAGCACCGCCTTCAGGCTTTCTAAGGGCGTAAATTTTTGATTTCACTCTTCACTGCCTATAACAGTTTCGGAGGCCATGGAATGCCCAGGTGGCACAAACCCCCCCAAATGACCCTATTTTGGAAAGTAGACACCCCAAGCTATTTGTTGAGCGGTATAGTGAGTATTTTGCAGACCTCACTTTTTGTCACAAAGTTTTGAAATTTGAAAAAAGAAAAAAAACATTTTTTTCTTGTCTTTCTTCATTTTCAAAAACAAATGATAGCTGCAAAATACTCACCATGCCTCTCAGCAAATAGCTTGGGGTGTCTACTTTCCAAAATGGGGTCATTTGGGGGGTTTGTGCCACCTGGGCATTCCATGGCCTTCAAAACTGTGATAGGTAGTGAGGCGTGAAATCAAAAATTTACGCCCTTAGAAATCCTGAAGGCGGTGATTGGTTTTCGGGGGGCCCGTACGCGGCTAGGCTCCCAAAAAGTTCCACACATGTGGTATCCCCGTACTCAGGAGAAGCAGCTGAATGTATTTTGGGGTGCAATTCCACATATGCCCATGGCCGATGTGAGCAATATATCATTTAGTGACAACTTTTTGTAAATTTTTGTCATTATTCAATCACTTGGGACAAAAAATTAATATTCACTGGGCTCAACATGCCTCTCAGCAATTTCCTTGGGGTGTCTACTTTCTAAAATGGGATCATTTGGGGGGTTTGTACTGCCCTGCCATTTTAGCACCTCAAGAAATGACATAGGCAGTCATAAACTAAAAGCTGTGTAAATTCAAGAAAATGTACCCTAGTTTGTAGACGCTATAACTTTTGCGCAAACCAATAAATATACGCTTGACATTTTTTTTTACCAAAGACATGTGGCCGAATACATTTTGGCCTAAATGTATGACTAAAATTGAGTTTATTGGATTGGAAAAAGTAGAAAATATAATTTTTTTTTCAAATACCATCAAAAGAAAACTCTATTTGTGGGAAGAAAAGGACGCAAATTTCGTTTGGGTACAGCATTGTATGACCATGCAATTAGCAGTTAAAGCGACGCAGTGCCAAATTGTAAAAAGTGCTCTGGTCAGGAAGGGGGTAAATCCTTCCGGGGCTGTAGTGGTTAAACAATGGTCCTCTTTGCCAATATCATGGATTGGTAAAATAGATGTAATAAAAATGACTGTATTACCTAAAATGATATATCTCTTTCGTGTATTACCCATTCCTATCCCGTCATACTTCCTTAGGAACCTACAAGGTAACACACAAGCATTCATATGGAGCTCCTTAAAATCTTGCTTACCTACCAACATTCTTTATCTTTCTAAACTTAAAGGACGATTAGGTTTCCCTAATTTTACTGAT
This sequence comes from Aquarana catesbeiana, assembly GCF_042186555.1. Taxonomy (NCBI): domain Eukaryota; kingdom Metazoa; phylum Chordata; class Amphibia; order Anura; family Ranidae; genus Aquarana; species Aquarana catesbeiana. Next base: position 343,556,107 of record NC_133327.1, on the reverse strand, counting down.
TATTTCCATGCAACACAAATAGCACATATTCCTAAATATCACACGAAACACGAGATCCCCCTCTGGGTAGCGATTGAATCAATCGACTGTGATCCGATCTCCATACCAAATCTAATATGGTCTACCTCTTCTGACCATAAAATAATAAAAAATAGGATTACTAAACATACAATTGCTATATGGGATAGATTCAAAGTAATAAAAAGACTACAATCTCCGCATATACCTCTTGTATCATTTATTAGAAATCCACTTTTCTACCGGGCTCATACATCTCCTAAAACTTTTAAAAAATTGATTTCTGCTGATTTAACACAACTCTATGACCTGATAACGACCACTTCACTTAAAACATTTCCTGAGATATGTGAAACCCATCAATTTCCAGATTCAGAACTCTTTTGTTATCTACAGATTAAATTTTTTTTATGCCATTAATACAAGGTAGAGATAATTTATATTGATATAGGTAGAGATAATTTATATGACCTAACGCATTTTGAACGTATTTGTAAAAATGACCCCCACTCAAAGGGGCTTGTGTCAATGTTGTATAGTCACCTGAATGCTTTGCCTGATACAAAAACACCCTCCTATGTGGAAAAATGGGAGACTGATCTTGGTTTTCACATGAACTCGTCCAAATGGGATAAAGTCTGGGCCAATACCAAAATATCTTCTCATAATGTAGTAGCCTCAGAGGCGAACTATAAAGTACTTATGCGTTGGTATCTGGTCCCTGTTAGGATTACAAAATATGTTCCACAATACTTTCCACTTTGCTTTTGCGGCTGTGGTGATCTAGGAACGCATTTTCATATCTTTTGGGATTGCCATATAGCAAAAAATTATTGGAAAGAAATATTCCTAATGCTGTCTAAATTATTCAAGAAAACTATCATCCCAGATCCGACAATTGCGCTTTGAAATTTAAAGCCTACCCAAATCTCCTATACACAATTTAAACTCCTTCTACAAATTACCACAGCTGCAAAGCAGACCATCGCCAAAGCGTGGAAGTCCTCATCATTAATGCTTTCTGAAACTACGAATAGAATACATCAGGCCATGATCCTCTCAAAAACAGATGCCATATCCCACAATAACATACCTAAATTTGAGAAAATTTGGAGTCCTTGGGTGACCCACTTTCTTTCTCCTAATTTTGACACTTCTTTACTAAGACCTTGGTAACTATATAACTTTGTTTTGAATAACTGATAAAAAGATACTCTGAACATATTGTTACTAAGAAATCCCCGGAAACCTCTACTAATCCAGACTTTTTTTTTTCTTCTTCTTATCTTTACTTTCCTTTAATTCTTTTCTCCTTATTCTATCCTGTCTTCTCCTATTTATTTTTACATAACGAAATGGTAGTGAAACATTCACCTTTATAATGATCAATTATAATACAATAATAGATAGTAAGCTCTAATGTCCTATTATAAATAACTGAATCTCGTAGTAATTAATATTATTTCTTTATTACATATTACTCAAAGTTAAAAGTTTAACAACTTTTTCATTTTTTGTTGCTCTTGATTATATAATTGTTAAAATTGATTGTAACACGTTATGCCGCATACACACAATCGGACTTTACGGCATACTTGGTCCGGCGTACCGGATTTCGTTGGACAATTCGATCGTGTGTGGGCTCCAGCGGACTTTGTTTTCTCAAAAGTTTGACGGACTTAGATTTGAAACATGTTTCAAATCTGTCTGACGGATTCGAGTCCGGTCGAGAAGTCCGCTCGTCTGTATGCTAGTCCGACGGACAAAAAACTACGCTAGGGCAGCTATTGGCTACTGGCTATGAACTTCCTTGTTTTAGTCCGGTTGTACGTCATCACGTACGAATCCATTGGACTTTGGTTGATCGTGTGTAGGCAAGTCCGTTCATTCGTAAAGTCCGTCGTAACGTCCGTCGAAAAGTCCGCCAGACAAAGTCTGCCATAAAGTCCGCTCATGTGTACGCGGCATTAGTCTTTCTACAACATATAGCCTATTTAAGTCTTTCATTGCTTGTAACTACAAGCAATACTAAGATCTGATATGTAAATTCAACTGATGCTACCATTTAATGTAATCAATATTTTGTTAATTGTAGCAATGTTTATATTTTCAAAATCAATAAACAGATTTGACAAGAAAATGATCTATCTATCTGTCTGTCTATCCTAACTGTTGGTTAGCTTTTGATTACACTAAACTAAGACTAATGACAACAAATAAATTATTAGTGCTTATGCAATGTTACTCTTGTATATTGAAAAAGAACCAAATGCTGCAGTTAACTAAGTTTACTAAAAAAAAAAATAAAAAAACTACTTACCTTCTGTGAGATATATCCCTAATGCTCCTCTGCTCAAAATCTCCTCCTCTGATGCCCCCTTACTGCCACTGTAATCTTCCAGTGTGGCGGAGGTCAATAGAACCAAGAGAGCTATCACAGGCACTTATCAGGTGTGCCTGACTATGCCCACCATTTCCACCCAGTTCATCCACTCATATAAGCCAGTACTACAATTTCTATGAATGAAAAATGAACTATGAATGGAGAATGAGTGAATGATTGTAAAGTTTGCTCCCTCCTCCGTAGATTGTGACTCATTCATAGAAGCTGTAGTACTAGCTTCTATGATTAACAGAGCTTGTCGAAAATGGCAGACATAGTCACGCACTCCTAATGGGGTTGCATTGAAGGGGGGAGATTTCACTACAAAGGACACATCTCACATAAGGTAAGTAATTTCCCTTGTGCTTATTCTTTTTTAAAACTAAATTTACACTTTAAAGTGCATACCCTATTCAGTACAGTGAAAGATAGCCTTTATGGTTCCTTCTCAGTTCTCACCCACCAAGGATGTGTGCAGGTTGCACAACAGGCAAAAGCCATGGATTTTCCTGCTGAAATGTGGGAATCAAAATGATGGCTCACATTTAAAAAGCTGCTAATTTGACCCATTAACACTAATTAATAATTTCATAGATAGATTAAACTATCAGTCTTTTCTTAGAGCAATAGTTTTATACCATTGAGCTGTGACCCATTATCGTGCCAAAATTTCACTCAAGGGATGCAGTGCCAGAAGAAGCAAGAAGAACATTTTGATTCTGGAGACCGGGATTGGTATGATGTTAAACTGTCCATGACCCATTTACAGCCAGCAGCACTCAGGCAGACCTGAAAAAGTATAAACCCATTTTTTGAGCCTGGGATTCTCAGAGGCTTTCTCGTGTCATCTGGTAAGTGTATCAGTGAAGGAAGGAGAACATTTGCTGTAGAGCATTTCTGGGGAAAATGCTGGTGGGGGTTTGCATATTGTCACAACTTCTGGTTTGTTGCCCTCATAGTTCCAGAATCCTTGCATTGCTATCTGCATATTGTCATGATTGCCTGTTTGTTACCCCCTATATAGTCATAATTATCCATTTTTTTCACATATTATCATGTACATGTACATTTGTTGCCAGTGTATTGTCACAAATAAACACTTGCCTACTGGATTTTATTTATTGTTTGCTAAAAATTGCTGTAAACAATTACTTTCTGAAAGCAAAGACCCTGGAAAAAAATATGGTGGTATTTGCAATGTTTTTATGTTGCAAGATATTTGCGCAGTTATTTACCAAATGCATATTTTTAGGAAAAAACTCCAAAATGATGCTAAATTATAAATGATAGAGTTGCGTCAAGTTGATAGACACTAAACATATCATGTCTTAAAACTGCTTTTGTCGGGCATTGTTCATTGTGATTGATGTGGATCAGCATTGCTGGAAGATGTGAATGACAATAAGTGCATGTCATGAGATTTGTTTTTATATATATATGTTTTATGCAGGACTTGGCTAAAACTGTATATGTCTTTTTTTACAGTTTACTTTAGTGTGTGAAAAAGTAGAAGTACTATGTACCCTTTACACATTCACATGGGGATAATATCTAGGAACTTCCTTATATTTCTGATAAGCCCCCCCCACCTGTTGATTCTCACAGCCACTGGGCCAGTGTTTTGGGGAAGGGTCCTCCTGGCAATGTATCTTCCTCCATGTTGATGGTATGTGGCCAGCCAGACTGCATGATTAAATGATAGTCTTCTATGAATTGTTGGGGGGTACCTGTGCCATTTTGCTGGTTTGAGATCCCTCTTGATAATGATACCAGATCTTCATCAAGGATTAAGGTCTTGGGTGTATTTTTAAGACTTACCCCATTACTTTTTTGTGTGGGGATCCCCATTAACATCTTTATTAGATGCTTTTCTAGGATAAAGGTCTGGTATAGATTAAAGGAATCTCCAGGACATTTGGGTAAAACAAAAAGTAAAGCAGCAGAAGCTGATGTAATTTTGGGGCATTTTAAAGTACATTTTCTTTGTAAATGACAGTGTTGATGTAGGGAATTATATACATTGTACAGATGTGCTATTTCTCAAGCATATTAAGGGCTGCTGCCAGGCATACATTTTAGAGAAATGTAGCTTTTTTGATATTGACTCTAAAGCATTATTAAAATTTCTCCCCCCCATCAAACAAAATGAAATACATTTTTTTCGTACATGTGCCTGAAGGCAGTGCCGAGGCCTGCATACCATTTGTTTAGCAATGCCTTACATATTAGTGTAGTAAATGTCCTTTACCATATACAGTTTAAATAATATATGATAGGCAGGAGTGGTTTGAGGGGCTTGTTTTCTCCCATAAAACCAGGGGAGAACCGATGCTCAGATGTACCAACTAAGGCCTATACTGACCACCTTAACCAATGTAATAGAATTCTGGTAAGCCTCCAATTTTGTCACATAGGGTGGCGTGATCTCTTCTTGGGCACTTTGGATATCTCCTATACACATCTTCTCCTGGTGGCATTTTCAGCACATGTTTCAGAAGGACTGTGACTTGTTAATTAAAATGATTGTTTATTGTGTACCAGTATATGCATTTGTTGAGAGATATATATATATATATATATATATATATATATATATATATATATATATATATATATATATATATATATATATATACACACACACACACACACACACACACACACACACACACACACACACACACACACACTGTACCGGCCAAATGCTGGTACCATGTAACCACCGTAAGCAATCACAGCAGGTCACATGACAATTGTAAACAATGGATGGCTTCCTTTCAAGCCATCTATTGTATACAATTGTGTTGCTAGCTGTGATTGGTAATGTGATGGGTACACCCATTATATGATGAAGCTGTACTGCATTGGTGACATTTTTTAAATAATAATAATAATAATTTCTTCTTCTTTTCCAAAAACTTACGACAAAAATTACAATATAAAAAAACTTGCCATGCCTCTTACTAAATACCTTAAACTGTCTTCTTTCCAAAAATTAGTCATTTGGGGAGACATCTGTACCTTTCTGACATCAGGATTGACCAATTTTCAGATATATACCATAGTTTGTGGACTGTATAACTTTCCTACAGACTAAATAATATACACTGATTTGGGTTATTTTCACCAAAGAAATGTAGCAAAATACATTTTGGTCTAAATTCATGAAGATAGATTAGATTATCTATTTGCAAAATTTTATAACAGAAACAAAGAAAACTTTAGCAAATAATAAAAACTTTCTGTTTTTTTTTTGTTTATTTAGCAAAAATAAAAAACTCAGTGGTGATTAAATACCACCAAAAGAAAGTTTTATTTGTGTGAACAAAATGATAAAAATGTAGTTTGGGTACAGTGTTGCATGACAGCGCAATTGTCATTCAAAGGGTAACAGCACTGAAAGCTGAAAATTGGCTTGGGCAGGAAGGGGGTAAAAGCGCTCGGTATTGAAGTGGCAAAATATCACCATTTTATTTGAGTCGCTTTTGCACTCAGCATTTTTCAAGGACCATATAGGGTTAATGTAATTTGTATTTGATGGGATTTTTTGTTAATTACAAATTTCTTTGCTCTTTATTCTCCATTGTATACTTCCCTAAGGTATGGTTCACACTGGAACCGGCTGCGCATCACACAGGAGCGCTGTGCGTCCCTATTCCTCATTTCAGGGATGAATCAGGGCCGAATCTATGCCTGAATTCAGCCCTGAAACAGAGCCAAAGACACACAGGAGAGGTACAGCTGCAACGGAGATATGTGAACTGGCTCCATAGGGAGCCAGTCACATTCTCCTGCTATGCGAATTGGATGCGGCAAAACCGCATCCAATTCGCATAGGTGTGAACCCGGCCTAAGAGTTTAATGCACCAGTTACTTTAACCACTTCAGCCCCGGAAGAATTTACCCCCTTCCTGACCAGGCCATTTTTTGCGATACGGCACTGCATTGCTTTAACTAACAATTGCGCGGTCGTGCGATGCTGTACCCAAACAAAATTTACGTCCTTTTTCCCACAAATAGAGCTTTCTTTTGGTGGTATTCGATCACCTCTGCATTTTTTTGTGCTATAAACAAAAGAAGAGCGACAATTTTGAAAAAACACAATATCTTTTACTTTTTGCTATAATAAATATCCCAAATTAAAAAAAAAAATTTCCTCAGTTTAGGCCGATATGTATTCTTCTACATATTTTTGGTAAACAAAAATTAGCAATAAGCGTATATTGATTGGTTTGCGCAAAAGTTATAGCGTCTAAAAAATAGGGGATAGATTTATGGCATATTTATAGTTATTATTTTTTTTTTACTAGTAATGGTGGTGATCAGCAATTTTAATCAGGACTGCATTATTGAGGCAGACAAATTGGACACTTTTGACACATTTTTGGGACCAGTGACATTTATACGGCAATCAGTGCTATAATAATGCACTGATTGCTGTATGAATCTCACTGGCAGGGAAGGGGTTAACACTAGGGGGCGATCAAGGGGTTAATTGTGTTCCCTAGTGTGTGTTCTAACTGTGGGGGGGGAGTAGGACTGAATAGGAAGAGACAGAGATCGGTGTTCATACATAGTATGAACACACGATCTGTCTCCTCTCTCCCTGAGAGAACTGGGATCTGTGTGTTTACACACACAGATCTCGGTTCTCGCTTTGTCACGAGCGATCATGGGTGCCCGGTGGTCATTGTGTCTGCTGGGCACTCGCATCGGCTCCGGAGGCGAGCCACATGCGCACGCGCGCCCCCTAGTGGCCAAATGGTGAAGCGACGTAAGGTAACGTTGTTTTGCCCAGGGGAGCCAAACTGCCGCAGTACAACTGCAACGGCTGGTCAGGAAGGGGTTAAACAGTGTGATTTTTACTGCACTTCTGTCTCAGTCTGATTCATGGTTCCCGACAGTAGGCAAAGGCCATGAATTCAGAAGATTCAGCTAATCCACTTGTTGGTAATATTTTTTCCAGATTGGATGAGCAGGATCACCGCATGAATCAGTTTGCCATAGCATTACAGACGCTTCTGAGTCGCAAGGCTCACCTGGAATCTCCCACTGTGGTTGCTCCGGTACAACCTGTGTTGTAGGCCGTCCCTGCTGCTGCTCCAGTCTCTGTGCAGGCACCCGCCTCGAGTGTTACCTCTTTAAGAGGTATGTCTGGTTTTGCTCTGCTTCCCTAGCGATTTGGGGGTGATCCAGTTCAATGCAGAGGGTTTCTCTACCAAGTTGAGATATACTTTGAGATGCTGCCCCAGGCATTTCCCACGCACAGAAGCAAAATAGGTTTCATGATATCTTTGCTATCTGAGAGAGCCTTGGCCTGGGCAAACCCTCTATGGGAGACTCAAAAACCCGTTGTCCTGAGTTACTCAGAATTTGTGGCTTCCTTCAAAAGGGTAAACAGAGTATGAGAACTGCTGCCAATTATGCCATTGAATTCCCTACTCTGGCAGCAGAGGTTGCTTGGAACAATGAGGCCCTCGTGGCTGCCTTTTCTCATGGTCTCTCAGATACCATCAAATATGAGATAGCAGCCCGAGATATACCTACTGAGCTGGAGAAGTTGATCATGTTTGCTATCCTCATTGACTCCAGACTCAGAGAAAGACTCTCTTTTAAGAAGTGCTTGCTGAAGCCTCCTGTACATTTGTCTCCGAGCGTTGCAATCCCACCCTTTCCTCCCTCATCTCCCATGCCTCCTGATACAGAGTCAGTCAGTGAAGTGGAACCCATGCAGTTGGGCTTCACACGTCTCTCCAGATAAGAGAACCGTTGGGAGGAGGGAGAGATTGTGCCTTTATTGTGGCCAGGCAGGTCACTTTTTGTAAACAAGTCTTGTTCTGCCCATCCAGAGAATGCCCTAACGTTGAGTTTCTGTAAGGGACAGACCTTAGGTGGAGTCGTTTCATCCCCAATTAACCAGAGGGATAAACCCCTGGTTCCGGTTACCCTTTCTTGGTCTGAGTTGTCCGTCGAGATACAGGCTCTAATCGACTCTGGGGCTGCAGGCCTGTTCATTGATGCTGCTTTTGTATCTAAGCACTCGATTCCACTGCAACTTCATGCCACTCTACTTGCCATTGAGGCTCTTGATGGGAGACCTCTACAGCCTGCCCATGTGACTCATGAGACTGCTCCATTGTCCATGGCCTTAGGTGCTCTTCACCATGAGATAATCCAATTCCAAGTCATTTCCTCACCTAAGTTTCCGGTGGTTATTGGTTATCCTTGGTTACAGAGGCACAACCCCTCTTTTGATTGGCTTTGTGCTGAGGTTCTTTCCTGGTTGCCAGAATGCAGAAAGACATGTTTTCAGAATGTGGCTAAGGTCAGGTGCACCTCTTCACTTTCCTCCCTGCCGGAGAAGTACCGCAAGTTTAGCGATGTCTTTGACAAAGGTCAAGCTTGTAGTATGTTGAAGGGTGGGTGACTGCGCTTAGGATCCTGCCTAGGTATGCAGCCTCCCCTGATATAGCTCCCCTAAGGGGTTTATAAATACAAGGTTATAATGAGAAGGGGATGGTGGCGCTCCCTGGTTTGGGTAAGAGTGCCAGTTAATGGTGTATACTTAACACAAATGTAGTGTAATACAGATTATTATAAATTATTATAAAATATAGTGGTCAGTGAGCTTCAAATCCGTGAACAATACTTGTAGCTATTAATCACTTGAACGAGGTGATCCGCTATGTAATTAGCCGATCCCCACTCAGATGACGTGTTTCCACTAGTGAGTTTAACACAATGTATATATCTCTGAAGTGAATATTGGGTTAATAGAGCTCCATATATATAACAACGTGATTGACAATCATAAGTGATTATGTGTTTGTAACAACTTTGGTGAGTACATACAAAATAAAATTATACATAAACACTTGTTGAGAAAAAAGCCATATTAAGGAAAAAACCTTATTAAGAAAAAAGAAAGATAGTGTTGGTACACATATGCATACTAATAGTCCATATGATGTACTAGGTCTCCACTCAGGGTGATTAACAAAAAATTGGTGACTGTAAGTGTTTTCAACAAGTGTTTATGTATAATTTTATTTTGTATGTACTCACCAAAGTTGTTACAAACACATAATCACTTATGATGGTCAATCACGTTGTTATATATATGGAGCTCTATTAACCCAATATTCACTTCAGAGATATATACATTGTGTTAAACTCACTAGTGGAAACACGTCATCTGAGTGGGGATCGGCTAATTACATAGCGGATCACCTCGTTCAAGTGATTAATAGCTACAAGTATTGTTCACGGATTTGAAGCTCACTGACCACTATATTTTATAATAATTTATAATAATCTGTATTACACTACATTTGTGTTAAGTATACACCATTAACTGGCACTCTTACCCAAACCAGGGAGCGCCACCATCCCCTTCTCATTATAACCAAGCCTGTAGTATGCCTCCACACCAGTCGTATGATTGGGCAATTGACCTTCAACCTGGTGCCATACCCCCTTGTGGCCCAGTTTACCCTTTTGTCGGTCTCAGAGGACATGGCTATGGAGGAGTATGTTGCAGATGGACTTTCTCGAGGATTCACCTGCAAATCCTCATCTTCTGCTGGTGCTGGTTTTCTCTTTGTGAAGAAGAAGAGTGGTGAACTGAGGCCTTGTATTGATTATAGGGGTCTCATATAGGAGTATAGGAGTTATTTGACCGCCTACCTCGTAATGCCATTTGGCCTTTGCAACACTTCGGCAATTTTCCAGGAATTTATCAATGATGTCCTTCGAGATTTGTTGCAGCTATGTGTGGTGGTTTATCTCGACGATATCCTCATATTTTCCAAATCCCTAGAGAGCCACCACACAGATGTCTGTCATGTGCTTCAGAGGCTGAGGGAAAACAATCTGTATTGTAAATTGGAGAAGTGCAAGTTCCATCGTGAACAGGTTTAATTCCTGGGTTATGTCATTTCCACTGCTGGTTTTTTGATGGACCCAGAGAAACTTTCTGCAGTCCTGCAGTGGCTCCGACCCATGGTTTTACACCCTCTGCAATGTTTTCTTAGCTTTGCCAATTATTATCAGGAGTTTATTCGTAACTTCTCATCTCTGGTCAAGCCCCTGACTGATATGACCAGAAAGGACGGTAACCCACAGAGTTGGTCTCTGGAATCCATTAAGGCCTTTGAAAGTCTCGAGGCTGACTTTGTTTCTGCTCCTGTGTTGGCACATCCTGATCCTACGTTACCATTTATCCTTGAAGTTGATGCTTCTGAGACTGGAGTTGGCGCCCTTCTGTCTCAATGTCCTACCTCTGAGAGCGCTATGCATCCTTGTGGCTACTTTTCCAAGAAATTGTCACCTGCGGAATGCAATTACTAGATAGGGGACAGAGAGTTGTTAGCAATCATTTTAGCCCTTAAAGAATGGAGGCATCCTCCTCAAAGGTACCATTGTGCCGGTTCTCATTCTGACTGACCATAAGAATCTCACATTCTTGTCTGAGGCTAAATGCCTCTCCCCCAGAAGGGCGCGATGGGCTCTCTTCTTATCAAGTTTCAATTACATAGTTTCATTCTTACCCTGTACTAAGAATGTAAGGGCTGATGCTTTGTCGCTACAGTTTTCCTCCACTTCGAAGATGGAATCGGTTCCTGTTCCTGTGATTCCTCCTGATCGTATTCTGACTACAGTTTGCACCAGTCTCACTTCTCCTTTGGGTGACAAAATTCTTGCCGCTCAGATCTATGCTGCTCCTGAGAAACTTTGTGACCGCTGCTTTGTCCCTGAAAGTCTCCGTACTGCCATGCTCCAGACTTACCATTCTCCCAAGGATGCTGGCCACCCAGGGAAGAATCAACTCTTTTGGACCATTTCCCAACAATTCTGATGGCCTAGTCTACGTGCTGATGTAGCCACCTTCATAGCTGCTTGTTCCGTGTGTGCTCAGAGTAAGACACCACAACACCTTCCAGTGGGCCTCCTACAACCCATACCCAATGGAGAGAGGCCTTGGACCCACCTGTCTATGGATTTCATTGTGGAGTTACCCAACTCTCAGGGCAACACAGTTAACCTTATGGTGGTTGACCAGTTCTCGAAAATGTTGCATCGTATTCCACTTAAGAAGTTGCCCACATCTAAGGAACTATCTTCCATTTTTGCGATCTTTCGCTTACATGGGCTACCCAAGGGGATCGTCTCAGACAGGGATAGTCATTTTGTGTCCCGGTTCTGGCAAGCCTTTTGTGCACAGTTGGGAATTCAGCTTTCTTTCTCCTCTGCGTATCACCCGCAGTCTAATGGGGCCACAGAATGAGCCAACCAGTCCTTGAAGCAGTTTCTATGTTGCTGTATTTCTGACCATCATAACAACTGGTCAGACCTCTTAACTTGGGCCAAGTTTGCTCACAATAGTGCCATGAATTCTGCTTCCTGATTGTCCCCGTTATGGAGAACTATGGTTTCCAACCAACTATGTTGCCTGACTCATTTGCTCCTAAGAGCATTCCTGTGTTAGAAGAGCATCTCCGTGGTCTTTGTTCCACTTGGGTACAAGTTCAGGAGTCCTTGCGATATGCTAATGATAGGTACATACTTCATGCTGAACGCAGATGCCTGCCTGTGCCTTCCTACCAGGTTGGGGACAGGGTCGGGTTGTCATCTCGCAACCTCCAACTCCGTGTTCCCTCACTGAAGTTCACACCTCGGTTTATTGGGCCTTTCCGTATTCTCCGCAAGATTATCCCAGTGGCTTACGCTTTAGACCTTCCTTCGAATATGTGTGTATTTCATACCTCCTTATTAAAACCTTTGGTCTGCAAATGCTTCACCACCACGGTGCCACGTCCTCACCCAGTACAGGTTGAGAAACATCAGGAGTATGAAGTACAGTCCATTGCTGACTTTACGTTTCATGGGCGCATACAGTACCTGGTTCATTGGAAAGGGTACGGTCCGGAGGAATGCTCTTGGGTTTTATCCTCGGATGTACATGCCCCTGTCCTCCTCCGTGCTTTCCTTTTAAGTTTTCCCATCAAACCTGGTGGTCCTCCGAGGGGTAAGGGTCATTGAGGAGGGGGTACTGTCAGGGCTGGGCTCAGCCCTTCCTTCTTAGAGCAGGCCACTCAGCTGTCAGTTAATTGTCAGCTCTAATCTTTCCACAGTGACTCACAGTGATGATATCCTGCTCGTCAGTCCTGCTGGCTACGTAAGCTGTTCAGTCCAGATCCTCTCTGCCTTCGCCTTGGTCAACATATCAAGAGACTCGCTCCTGTGTTCCTGTTAAGACTTGCCTGGCTGACGTTCCTTCTGGTTCCTGATCCTGCTAGCTGTTCCACTATGCTGATTCTCTGGTTTCCTGATTTTCTGGCCTGTTCTGAACTACGCTGATCCCTGGTTTCCTGATGTTCTGGCTTGTCTGACTATCCATTCCGGTTACCGAACTCTGGCTATGTTTTGACTACGTTTACTCTGTTTACCTTTTACCACTATTATTATTAAACAGTGTGATTTTTACTGCACTTCTGTCTCAGTCTGATTCATGGTTCCTGACAGTTAGAGACCTTGCGCTCCTCCAGTAGGGTTTAGGTCTGGAGACATGCTTGGCCAGTCCATCACCTTTACCCTCAGCTTATTTAGCAAGGCAGTGGTCCTCTTGGAGGTGTGTTTGGGGTCGTTATGTTGGAATACTGCCCTGTGGCCCAGTCCCCGAAGGGAGGGGATCATGCTCTGCTTCAGTATGTCACAGTACATGTTGGCATTCATGGTTCCCTCAATGAACTGTAGCTCCCCAGTGCTGGCAGCACTCATGCAGCCCCCAGACTATGACACTCCCACCACCATGCTTGACTGTAGGCAAGACACACTTGTCTTTGTACTCCTCACCTGGTTGCCGCCACACACACTTGACACCATCTGAACCAAATAAGTTTATCTTGGTCTCATCAAACCACAGGACATGGTTCCAGTAATCCATGTCCTTAGTCTGCTTGCCTTCAGCAAACTGTTTGTGAGATTTCTTGTGCATCATCTTTAGAAGAGGCTTCCTTCTGGGATGACAGCCATGCAGACCAATTTGAGGCAGTGTGCGGCGTATGGTCTGAGCACTGAAAGGCTGACCCCCAACCCCTTCAACCTCTGCAGCAATGATGGCAGCACTCATACATCTATTTCCCAAAGCCAATTTCTGGATATGACACTGAGCATGTGCACTCAGCTTCTTTGCTTGACCATGGCGAGGTCTGTTCTGAGTGGAACCTGTCCTATTAAACTGCTGTATGGTCTTGATCAGTGTGCTGCAGCTCAGTTTCAGGGTCTTGGCAATCTTCTTATAGCCTAGGCCATCTTTATGTAGAGCAACAATTCTTTTTTTCAGATCCTCATAGAGTTCTTTGCCATGAGGTACCATGTTGAACTTCCATTGACCAGTAGACAAGAGTGAGAGTGAGAACACCAAATTTAAAACACCTGCTCTCCATTCACACCTGAGACTTTGTAACACTGAGTCACATGACACAGGGGAGGAAAAATGGCTAATTGGGCCCAATTTGGACATTTTCACTTAGGGGTGTACTCACTTTTGTTGCCAGCAGTTTAGACATTGATGGCTGTGTGTTGAGTTATTTTGAGGGGACAGCAAATTTACACTGTTATACAAGCTATACATTTACTACTTTCCAATGTAGCAAAGTGTCATTTCTTCAGTGTTGTCACATGAAAAGGTATAATAAAATATATAAAAAATATGAGGGGTGTACTCACTTTTGTGAGATACTGTATACATTTTTTGTCAAAAGTATTGGGACGTCTGCCTTTACACGCATACTGGCATCCCAGTCTTAGTCCATAGGGTTCAATATTGAGTTGGCCCACCCTTTGCAGCTATAAGAGCTTCAAATCTTCTAGGAAGGCTGTCCATAAGGTTTAGGAGTGTGTCAATGGTAATGTTTGACCATTCCATTGACTATAAAGATATGGATGAGCGAGTTTGGGGTGGAGGAACTTGACTAGCCTGCACATAGTCCTGACCTCAACCCGATAAAAACCTTTGGGATGAATTCAAGTGGAGACTGTGAGCCAGGCCTTCTCATCCAACATCAGTGCCTGACCTCACAAATGAACTTCTGGAAGAATGGTCAAACATTCCCATAGACACACTCCTAAACCTTGTGGACAGCCTTACCAGAAGAACTGAAGCTGTTATAGCTGCAAAGGGTGATATAAGAAAAGGCCACCAATGAAGCCAGTCCCTTTTGGGATCTATAAAAAGTGCAGCCTGCACCCAGCTTAACCTTCCATAAAGTGCAAATAGAGTCCTTAGTCAGTGGGTCAACTGCAGCTATAGAATTTATCACTTCCCCTGGAATACTCATGGACCATCTGGGGAGGTATGGCTGTGCAACCACTGTCACTGAAGGTGAAGTGCAATATTCACAGGTGTGTGTTGTCACTTCCTGTATCCCTGAGTGCAGGCTTTAACAGCCAGGCATTTCACAGCTTATATTTAACACATTCTGCCTTTTTAAAAATAAATGCTGTGTGGAGTCTCTCAAGCAGAACTATGTTTTCTGCAATGAGCAATGAGTGAATGGTACACTGAGGTGCACTAACTTTCTTAGTCCAGATATGAGTACCATATTTACCAATGCCAGGAAATTCAAATGCCTGCTTAGCTAACAGTACCCACCTGCCAAAACACAAGGAAGGTAATCTAGTCAGGTATCTCCATACACTAGTCCAAAACCACCTGAACTATCCTGCCGACAGCTAATCATAGGCAGGGAATGCCTCTGCCACTTGTGATTGGTGGCTTTGAGAGCTTTCCAGCTGGATAGCTCAGACAGCTTCAGACTAGTGTCTGAAGCTGCCTGAGCTCATCCCTGTGATCTACTTGTCAGCTGTCAACTGTTTATTGATAGATCATAATTTATGGGTTGTCAATCTCCGATCTACACAGTGGAGGTCCTGCCATGAGAGGAAGTTTTTGACCCCACCCCAGAACCCTTTTCCCCCAAGCATACTACTGTTTTGCAAGACATAAGCATTGGCTAGATGCATAAAAAAGGAGAACAAAAGAATGTTTTACATTGTGGGACTATTACATTATTTAACAAACAGTCACTTAATCTTTGAATATAACTGACATGATTGTGATCTTGGTCAGAAAATCAATTTTGCATTACTGGATTATAACTGAGCTCTGACAAATTGCTTTCTTAGAGAAAAATCTCTCTAGTCCAATGTCTGCAGGGAATTGATTTACTATGTAAAATAAAACATCTGTCAGGGAACCAACAAAGATTTTCTTAATATACTCTCCCATAGATTAAAGATAATGTGATGAAAGTGTGTAAAGCATTATTTTGTTTCTCTCCGAAGGAATAATAAACAAGTTATGCTACTTCATTGAGTTGTTATCACCAGTACCAATAGCCGACAAATTATGATATACTTATAATGCTTAAAGTGTTACTAAACCCACAACAGTAAAATCAGTCTGTTTATGCAGCATAGCATGCTTGTTATACTCACTGTGGAACTTAAGGGGTTAATCATCTGCATTGTGTAAAAAAGCTGTTTTATCCTGTATTCACAGATCCTCCCCCTCTTGCACTGTCTATATGGGGAAAGCCAGCTAACACAGGCAGGGTAGCCGACCTGCACATGCTCAATGGGGTCTTTTATGCTGGAGAGAACATTTACTTGTTCTCAGAGCTAGCCAGATCACATGATATTGACATCACACATGTGGGCGTGTATACAGGCTGTAGTGGAAATCTCCTCCTACCTGAACTCTCAGCACTGGAGAAACTGTGCAGTTTATCATATAACCATGGTATACAGATCATCCAAAAGGGTATACAGTGGCAGTATTTTAATGTAAAAAGAAGATTTATAAGCTTTGGGCAGCGTGTGTGTGTGTGTGTGTGTGTGTGTGTGTGTGTGTGTGTGTGGGGGGCAATGAACTATTCTCATATTACTGGGTTTAGCAACACTTTAATGGTTACATTATGCTTTTGAAAATAATCATACTATGCTTGTCAATATTTATAGGATGGCAGTGGCATGACATTAGAAAACAAGTTATAGTTATGCTTAAAAATTATTTTGAAAAAATGTATCAAAAATCAAATCATTATGATAGATAACCTTTTATCCGTAAGGGTTAAGCCCTATAAGAGGTAGCCATATGTTTCTTTCTGTAAGAATATATGTTTCTTACTGTTCAAGGTGTGTTTATTAAATAATGAGACTGATCCCACCTCATAAACAAAGCCGTCAGAACTGCATGCGTGGTGACCTTGAACATGTTTGAACCTGCATGACAAGCAGCAACACTCTATGACATTCAGTTTGGTTGTGTTTTCTATAGAGTGCCAAAAAAATGCTAAGTTTAAAAGTTGAACAACGTGTCAATTTGAAATTTTTAGTAAAATTGCACAAAACAACAATAGAATGTTTTCAAATTCTTACTACAGTTTATGGGAATGACAGCTTGTCTCATGCACGTGTGTTTGAATGGCACAAAAGATTCAGCGAGGGACGTGAGAATGAATTCCTAAAAGTTAAATCAGTGCTTAAAGGGACACGTTTTGAGTCAGTTGATGCTGTAAAGAAGAAAACGGCGGATGTGTTGAAACAGCTGACAGAAATTACATTTTCTCTATGTCTTCAACCAGTGAAAACATGACTGCAGCAATGCATTAGTGCAAATAGGGAATACATTGAAGGGGACAAGCATTACATTTGTAAAAAATATAAATAAAGGTTTGTTATTTAACCACTTGACGACCGCCTCACGCCGATGTACGTCGGCAAAGTGGCACGGACAGGCAAAATCACGTACATGTACGTGATTTGCCTTCCGCGGGTGGGGGGTCCGATCGGACCCCCCCCCGGTGCCCGAGGCGGTCGTCTTTTGTCCAGCGGCGATCCGTGATGAGGGGGAGACCATCCGTTCGTGGCCCCCCCCTCGCGATCGCCGCCGGCCAATGAGAACACTCCTTTGCTGCTGTATGCTAAACAGCAGCAAAGGAAGTGATGTCATCTCCCCTCGGGTCGGTATTTTCCGTTCCGGCCCGAGGAGAGAAGACATCTATGTGAGTGCACAACACACACACACACAGTAGAACATGCCAGGCACACAAAACACCCCGATCCCCCCCCGATCGCCCCCCGATCCCCCCCCAATCACCCCCCCCCTGTCACAAACTGACACCAGCAGTTTTTTTTTTTTTTTTTTCTGATTACTGCATAGTGTCAGTTTGTGACAGTTACAGTGTTGGGACAGTGAGTATTACCCCCCTTTAGGTCTAGGGTACCCCCCTAACCCCCCCTAATAAAGTTTTAACCCCTTGATCACCCCCTGTCACCAGTGTCACTAAGCGATCATTTTTCTGATCGCTGTATTAGTGTCGCTGGTGACGCTAGTTAGTGAGGTAAATATTTAGGTTCGCCGTCAGCGTTTTATAGCGTCAGGGACCCCCATATACTACCTAATAAATGTTTTAACCCCTTGATTGCCCCCTAGTTAACCCTTTCACCACTGATCACCGTATAACCGTTACGGATGACGCTGGTTAGTTCGTTTATTTTTTATAGTGTCAGGGCACCCGCCGTTTATTACCGAATAAAGGTTTAGCCCCCTGATCGCCCGGCGGTGATATGCGTCGCCCCAGGCAGCGTCAGATTAGCGCCAGTAGCGCTAACACCCACGCATGCAGCATACGCCTCCCTTAGTGGTATAGTATCTGATCGGATCAATATCCGAAAAACATGATAAAAAAAAAAAATATGAAAGGAACAGTTTAAAAGTAAGATTAAAAAAGCAAAAAAATAATAAAGAAAAAAAAAAAAAAAAAAAAAAAACACCCCTGTCGCCCCCTGCTCTCGCGCTAAGGCGAACGCAAGCGGCGGTCTGTCGTCAAACATAAACAGCAATTGCACCATGCATGTGAGGTATCACCGCGAAGGCCAGATCGAGTGCAGTAATTTTTCCAGTAGACCTCCTCTGTAAATCTAAAGTGGTAACCTGTAAAGGCTTTTGAAGGCTTTTAAACATGTATTTATTTTGTTGCCACTGCACGTTTGTGCGCAATTTTAAAGCATGTCATGTTTGGTATCCATGTACTCGGCCTAAGATCATCTTTTTTATTTCATCAAACATTTGGGCAATATAGCGTGTTTTAGTGCATTAAAATTAAAAAAAGTGTGTTTTTTCCCCAAAAAATGCGTTTGAAAAATCGCTGCGCAATTACTGTGTGAAAAAAAAAAATGAAACACCCACCATTTTAATCTGTAGGGCATTTGCTTTAAAAAAATATATAATGTTTGGGGGTTCAAAGTAATTTTTTTGCAAAAAAAAAAAAACTTTTTCATGTAAACAATAAGTGTCAGAAAGGGCTTTGTCTTCAAGTGGTTAGAAGAGTGGGTGATGTGTGACATAAGCTTCTAAATGTTGTGCATAAAATGCCAGGACAGTTCAAAACCCCCCAAATGACCCCATTTTGGAAAGTAGACACCCCAAGCTATTTGCTGAGAGGCATGTCGAGTCCATGGAATATTTTATATTGCGACACAAGTTGCGGGAAAGAGACAAATTTTTTTTTTTTTTTTTGCACAAAGTTGTCACTAAATGATATATTGCTCAAACATGCCATGGAAATATGTGAAATTACACCCCAAAATACATTCTGCTGCTTCTCCTGAGTACGGGGATACCACAAGTGTGAGACTTTTTGGGAGCCTAGCCGCATACGGGACCCCGAAAACCAAGCACCGCCTTCAGGCTTTCTAAGGGCGTGAATTTTTGATTTCACTCTTCACTGCCTATCACAGTTTTGAAGGCCATAAAATGCCAAGATGGCACAAAACCCCCCCAAATGACCCCATTTTGGAAAGTAGACACCCCAAGCTATTTGCTGAGAGGTATAGTGAGTATTTTGCAGACCTCACTTTTTGTCACAAAGTTTTGAAAATTGAAAAAAGAAAAAAAAAAATGTTTTTTCTTGTCTTTCTTCATTTTCAAAAACAAATGAGAGCTGCAAAATACTCACCATGCCTTTCAGCAAATAGCTTGGGGTGTCTACTTTCCAAAATGGGGTCATTTGGGGGGGTTTTGTGCCACCTGGGCATTCCATGGCCTCCGAAACTGTGATAGGCAGTAAAGAGTGAAATCAAAAATTTTCACCCTTAGAAATCCTGAAGGCAGTGATTGGTTTTCGGGGTCCAGTACGCGGCTAGGCTCCCAAAAAGTCCCACACATGTGGTATCCCCATACTCAGGAGAAGCAGCTAAATGTATTTTGGGGTGCAATTCCACATATGCCCATGGCCTGTGTGAGCAATATATCATTTAGTGACAACTTTATGAAAAAAAAAAAAAAAAAAAAAAAAAAGTGTCACTTTCCCGCAACTTGTGTCAAAATATAAAATATTCCATGGACTCAATATGCCTCTCAGCAAATAGCTTGGGGTGTCTACTTTCCAAAATGGGGTCATTTTGGGGGGTTTTGTGCCACCTGGGCATTCCATGGCCTCCGAAACTGTGATAGGCAGTGAAGAGTGAAAGCAAAAATTTACACCCTTAGAAATCCTGAAGGCGGTGACTGGTTTTCGGGGCCCCGTACGCGGCTAGGCTCCCAAAAAGTCCCACACATGTGGTATCCCCATACTCAGGAGAAGCAGCTAAATGTATTTTGGGGTGCAATTCCACATAGGCCCATGGCCTGTGTGAGCAATATATCATTTAGTGACGACTTTTTGTAAATATTTTTTTTTTTTTTTTGTCATTTTTCAATCACTTGGGACAAAAAAAATAAATATTCAATGGGTTCAACATGCCTCTCAGCAATTTCCTTGGGGTGTCTACTTTCCAAAATGGGGTCATTTGGGGGGGTTTTGTACTGCCCTGCCATTTTAGCACCTCAAGAAATGACATAGGCAGTCATAAACTAAAAGCTGTGTAAATTCCAGAAAATGTACCCTAGTTTGTAGACGCTATAACTTTTGCGCAAACCAATAAATATACGCTTATTGACATTTTTTTTACCAAAGACATGTGGCCGAATACATTTTGGCCTAAATGTATGACTAAAATTGAGTTTATTGGATTTTTTTTATAACAAAAAGTAGAAAATATCATTTTTTTTCAAAATTTTCGGTCTTTTTCCGTTTATAGCGCAAAAAATAAAAACCGCAGAGGTGATCAAATACCATCAAAAGAAAGCTCTATTTGTGGGAAGAAAAGGACGCAAATTTCGTTTGGGTACAGCATTGCATGACCGCGCAATTAGCAGTTAAAGCGACGCAGTGCCAAATTGGAAAAAGACCTCTGGTCCTTAGGCAGCATAATGGTCCGGGGCTCAAGTGGTTAATAGACACACTTCGTATATCTACTCTGCATATGTTATTCTGATTTACTATTACTTTGTTCATGATTCAGAATTTTATAATATTATTTAACATCACAAAATAACCTGTAGATGAGGGTGTAAATTAGAAGTTATATTTAAAGTGGAAATAAAGCCATTTTATTTATCTGTAGCAATCCTTATACCCATACCCTCCCGCCCCATCAGTGTGCTTTACATGGTTTATTTGTAGACAGTATATATGATATGTTAGGCACTAAATTTCCCCACCTATGAGCCCACCACAGCTCGAAATGTGTACTAGTAGTGCCTCATGACCATGTGGTGGTATAAGTGCCTTTCCATGTCTCTCTCTCTCTGCCAGTGGAGACTGATTGGCAGCATAGTTCCTCTTTGGGTCATAGCTTTGAGTGATTTGCAGAGCAAATATCCACCCACTGTTGGGTAAATACATAACATATTACCAATCCAACCCCCTACAGATATCTCTCCTCCTAGCTTGCTTCTTTGATAAAGAGAAAACAGGGCAGCCAGGTCAAGTGACTATATTTTAGAAGACACTTTTATGGTATTTATATTATTTCATTATATGAGTTACACTTTTTAACACATGGAACACAAACATTTTTTTTACTCAGTTGTGCCTTTAGTTTCCCAAAAATGTGTTTTGGTCAGTTAGCATCTTAATTTTGTTTTTTTGTCAAGCTGGTCCCACAGATTTTGTCTTCCAGACCTATAAGGATTAACAATATTAATATAGTATGAAAGTCAACCTAAAAAATTCACTTAAAATATTTGCCATCAGATAGACCCTCCTGTTATAAACCTTGGGCTTGTGTAGCTAGAATTAGACAATACCTTATTAGAGTAGCACATAAAAAACCAAAAAAGAAAGCGCCTCTTAAGTATAGCGGATTTATTTGTGTGTTAAAAGCATAGTATACACTCACATTAAGGTAGATGATGTACTGCTTCCATAAAGAACTGGTCCCGGTGTCTCTCGGTGGTGACTGGTGATCAAAAGGGAGCCTAGATGGACACCGTGCGGTGGCCGCGGACCTCCGCTCGGAGGCACCGGCTGTACAAGCGGTGTAGTGAAGAAGTCACTTCCGCGTTCCAGCGGATCACGTGGGAGATGACGTC
Source organism: Aquarana catesbeiana (assembly GCF_042186555.1). Taxonomy (NCBI): domain Eukaryota; kingdom Metazoa; phylum Chordata; class Amphibia; order Anura; family Ranidae; genus Aquarana; species Aquarana catesbeiana. The sequence continues at coordinate 343,534,223 of NC_133327.1, read as the reverse complement.
ACTGGGACAGTTCAGACTAGCTGGGAACCACTACGCGTTTCAGAGCATGCGCGAAGCTTATAACGAGCATGCGCACTCCTTTTTCAAGTGTCTAATGGAAAAAACTAACCAGGAAGCTTAAATAACTACGAAGTAGCGATAAGGACCAATCATAATCAAGAAGGGGGAGGGAACAATAACAGAAATAGCTATAACGACATTAGAACGAGTTCTTTATAGATTACATAGTATATTGATAGAGTATATTGGCACTACGAAAATGTACGATATTAGATCGCAAAAAGAGTTTACATATATATGAATATATATAGTATTAGATAATGCAAGTTAATGAGATGGTATAATAAAATAATAATGATGATAATAATAATTTAAAAAAAGTAAATGTGCGGATAAAATTGATAATCAATATATACATGTAGTATTAAAAATGAAAATAAAAATAAAAATAAAAATAAAGTGGATAAATAATATACCAAAGGGTCAGTTTTGCAGACTAAGGCAAAACTGTACCAGGTAATCTGATTATATCGCACAGAGTATTCACCTTAAAAATAAATTTTTGGAAAAAGGGTTCCCGGAAAAACTGGTTGACCAAGCCCATGCCATCTATCTGCCCGGAAAAAAACCCAAAACCACGAAACAGGCTGATCACGGTACGGTTCGCTTTATTACCAGGTACCACAACAAACATAGAAGAATGGAATCTATACTTCTTAAACATTGGGGGATTCTCAAACAGGATCCTTTTCTCCTTGAAAACCTTAGCGATAAACCGATGGTTACATATAGAAGGGCCCCAACATTGAAAAATAAATTAGCACCCAGTAAGTTTAAAACACACAAATCAGAGAGCCCACTTTGCCTGATTCCACTTACGGGTATGTATAGATGCAATAAGGCCTTATGCAAAACTTGTACTTTTGTCAGACATGGTCAAAAAAGTTTTCAACATAAGGACAAAATATACCAACTAGAAGGCTTTTACAACTGTTCTACAAATTACGTTGTATATTGCCTCACATGTCCTTGTAAATTACTGTACGTTGGGCGCACTATTTGTCCTTTGCGACAACGGTTCGGCAAACATCGCCGTTTTATAGAACAAGGCTGTGATGAGCATAGCGTCCCCAGACACTTTCTTGAATGCCACCAGAAATCTACTGTCGGCCTACAGGTGTGGGTAATTGAGTCTATCCCACACCAATTATCCGAGGCCGAACGTTTTTCTAAACTTTGTGAGCGCGAAACTTTTTGGATTTTTATCTTAGATACTTTAGCGCCTAACGGGTTAAATGAGGAACTGGAGGTCAATACTATTTTATAGAGTGTACTCTTATATGGAAATATTTCAAATATTGTCTTTCCAATCCATTCAGCTTCTTATATCTATCGTTACATTAAACCTTTTGAGATGTTTCATGATACACTATATGGATTAATATCAATATTGGAACTAATCCTCATCTGGATAATTTATTATACGTATTATTCATCCATTTACTGAGGTCCTGTTTTTTAGTACTAACATAATAGAATTAATAGTAGTTTTTTATTATTCATCATATAGATTCTTGAATTTTTATTCTGATGATTTTTATTATTATTATAAATTTACAAACTGGTGTTCTCAGTCCATTAACATATTTGGGGTTTTTTCCCTATAGATGCATGTATGCGTGTGTGCGTGCGTGCTTACACATGTGGGTGCACGCATGCACACACGTGTGGGCAGTGACTAAGTGCATGTATGCACAATAGTCACTTTACGTGTTGTGTGCACATGCGGGTATTAACAAGGGATATATATAATTCCTGTATTCAGTGTCCTTGTCCAGTCCAGATATGAACCCCCTTTTTTATATTTATTTTTATTTTTATTTTTATTTTCATTTTTAATACTACATGTATATATTGATTATCAATTTTATCCGCACATTTACTTTTTTTAAATTATTATTATCATCATTATTATTTTATTATACCATCTCATTAACTTGCATTATCTAATACTATATATATTCATATATATGTAAACTCTTTTTGCGATCTAATATTGTACATTTTCGTAGTGCCAATATACTCTATCAATATACTATGTAATCTATAAAGAACTCGTTCTAATGTCGTTATAGCTATTTCTGTTATTGTTCCCTCCCCCTTCTTGATTATGATTGGTCCTTATCGCTACTTCGTAGTTATTTAAGCTTCCTGGTTAGTTTTTTCCATTAGACACTTGAAAAAGGAGTGCGCATGCTCGTTATAAGCTTCGCGCATGCTCTGAAACGCGTAGTGGTTCCCAGCTAGTCTGAACTGTCCCAGTGACGTCATCTCCCACGTGATCCGCTGGAACGCGGAAGTGACTTCTTCACTACACCGCTTGTACAGCCGGTGCCTCCGAGCGGAGGTCCGCGGCCACCGCACGGTGTCCATCTAGGCTCCCTTTTGATCACCAGTCACCACCGAGAGACACCGGGACCAGTTCTTTATGGAAGCAGTACATCATCTACCTTAATGTGAGTGTATACTATGCTTTTAACACACAAATAAATCCGCTATACTTAAGAGGCGCTTTCTTTTTTGGTTTTTTATGTTCATATGGAGACTGACTTCACTCAACAGGAAGCTGCCCTTGGTATCTTGGAGAAATAGATTTCCCGGATTCCTAGATTTTCATTGATCCTAGGATCACAGATCTCTTTCTGGCATCATCTATTGACTTTTTTCCCATTTATTTTGGCTGTATTTCCATGGACTTTGGTGCGATTACATTATTTGTTTTACTATTAGAGTAGCACAGGATATACAGTACATATTTAACCACTTCAGCCCCGGAAGATTTTACCCCCTTCCTGACCAGAGCACTTTTTACAATTTGGCACTGCGTCGTTTAACTGACAATTGCACGGTCATGCAATGCTGTACCCAAACAAAATTTGCATCCTTTTTTCTCCACAAATATAGCTTTCTTTTGGTGGTATTTGATCACCTCTGTGGTTTTTATTTTTTGTGCTATAAACAAAAATAGCGACAATTTTGAAAAAAAACAACATTTTTAACTTTTAAATATTTTTAATATTTAATAAATATCTCCAAAAATGTTTTTAAAAACAAATTTCTTCATCAGTTTAGGCCAATATATATTATTTTTAATTTTTTTGGTAAAAAATTGCAATAAGCGTATATTGATTGGTTAGTGCAAAAGTTATAGCGTCTACAAACTATGGAAAAGATTTATGGCATTTTTACGGCATTTTTTTTTACTAGTAATGGCGGTGATCTGCAATTTTTAGTGGTACTATGACAGATCGGACACTTTTGACACATTTTTGGGACCATTGACATTTATACAGCGATCAGTGCTATAAAAATGCACTGATTACTGTGTAAATGTCACTGGTAGGGAGGGGTTTAACATTAGGGGGCAATCGAGGGGTTAAATGTGTGTTCCCTAGATGTGTTTTAACTGTATAGGGATGTGACAGACTGGGGGAGGAGACATATCTTTGTTCCTACTTAGTAGGAACAAACAATGTCTCCTCTCCCCTGACAGAACAGGGATTTGTGTGTTTACACACACAAATCCCCATGTTGGCGCTCGTGCCTGTGATTGCGCGTGGCCATTGGTGATCACGCCCGCCAGCCACGTGCATCGGGTCCCCTGCCGTGCAGCAGGCACGTGCGCCCGCCCTCTGGCAGCTCTTAAAGGGTACAACGTACCCATATGGAGCTTTGCCCAGCAGAGCCATTCTGCCGACGTATATCAGGGTGAGCCGGTTGGCAAGCGGTTAAAGTTTGTAATCATCTGGGGGGATGACTGAGGCATGTCATGTGAGGGGAAAGCCTCCTATGCTGATGATTACTCTTCATCCTTATGGTTACTTTACTTTTCAAAGTAGCTGCTCTCAAATTGCCATGCCCAAAAACAAACAGGGTCAGGACTGAAGGAAAGACACATAAGAACCAGGTGACAACCAGGTCTGCCCCACTCAGACTCCAGTTTCTTTGGGCTACAGGATATCGAAGATGAAGCTGACATATACTACAGCAGGCCGAGAGACCAGAACTATGGGGACACACATGCCAGATCCCTATAGCTGTCATGATGATCTCTTTAAGGATTCTGCATCAATTCAAGCACTCATTGTAGTGGTCCCAGACTGCTCAATTGGATTGGGAACACCACTTACCTCCAATCACCCACCAAATGATTTACCTGACACCTTAGCATCTATCCCACTACATCCACTTCAAAGCAGACTTTGATTCCCATTTTGCTCTGATGGAAAAATCTTTCAGGAAGGATATTAACACTCTCTACCAGATCATTGAACCACTCACTACTTGTATCAACACAGTGGAAGCCACCTCCTCTTCAACAGTGATTTGTCTCCAAGCCATGGAGTTGCAGCTTGCAACCATCTTTCCTAATTTTGTTAGCCTCCAGTTACAGGCTGAAGACCTTAACGACAGAAGCTAGAGTAATAGCATTCACATCAATGGGTTCCCTGAATTCACCCCACCTTCACACCTCTGAGGCACTATGAGGGAGCACATTCCATCTCTCAGGTTGGTTTACTTAATAATACTGGCAATGGCATATTTTGCCCTGCATCCGTACTCTTTAGGATGCAATGGGCAATTGTTTGCTCCACTCTCCATTTTTTTGGATACGTTTGCATAGAATTTTTTTTTTGAAGTGAAAATCTGCTCTATTTTAGTCCAAATCAAGTTTCAGCCATTGATTCTAATGGAACAATTCTAACTTTCACAATAAAAACCTTTTAATGTTGAGATGAAATGTATCTTTCTGTTAAATAAATTTTCCTTTGCAACATTGTTGCTTCTACTTAAAATATTTTGTTTTTAAGAATACTAGAATGTGGAATGTTTTGATGTTTTGGTAAAATATATTTTTCTCTGTCACTTTCACTTGTTACTCTCCAGCTCACAACCATCTTTACCCAAACTCACACAGGTGTCTTTATAATCCACAAACAATACCATTGCTGATGCAAATTTTAAATGAATCACAATTTTTTGTGCTTTTTATTATTTCCAAATATTCATAATTTGAGCCCAAAAATGTGATATGTGTACCAACATCAGAAAGCAAAATGTAATTCCCCAAAATTTGAGGGTAATATTCTACTCTCTGCTCTGCTCTAGCTGTGTACAGGACTCCAATTCTACTTTTAGAAGGGACCTACTATGATCAGGCCTAAATTTTCCTGAAACCTGAGGACCACCCCTGGAGTTCTATAGATCACGCTGCTGAGGAGATCGTGGAAGTTACATCTACATGCGCATTGCCCCTTTGGGGTGACTGGATCTGGTGAGTGGGGACCCTTGAGGGGGAGCACAAAGTCACCAAGGATACTGCGAGCACTCAAGTCACCTTTTTGAAAAAATTCTTTCTCACGATCTTTGAAGAAAATTTAATGCACTACTTGTGGACTGCTATATGAACACATATATGTTTTATTTATAACGCTTATGGACTTTCTAATTTGGCCTCAGAGTGTGGTTTCTCAAGCGGCTCACTTAAGCTAGCTACATATGTTGATTTATTTGTACTTATGGGTATTACTATTATTGTTGTAGCTTATTGGTTTATTTGTAGTATATGGAGGTATACCACTACCTAACCACTAGGAGCATCACCATACAGCTATTACGTCTATTGCACTTTATTTTACACTGTTTATCTGACACTGATCATGTGTACCTATCATTTTGAGAGACCACTTTTGGCATACTTTAACACAAACAGAGTCTAACGAACGCTTGTTGGGACCTTACTACTTGCACTACACATTTTTCAGAATTTTGTACACAGGTATTTGCAATATTGGCAACCATTATTGGAAGGGGATTATATGATTATTTATATATATATATACATATAATCTGTATCTAGGTGGGGCATCCTCATTGCTGGGTTAGCACGTCGGCTCCCCATTCCCCCCTCCCCTCCATAATATACCTGTTCACGCCCAATATAACTACCTGTAGGGAGCGCCATTATCCCACTTTATTTTACAATATTCTACTCTCACCCACAAAAAAACACCAAATATCACAGAATAAATCAAGAAGAATAACTCTTGAGTAATGTAATTTCATCACCTGTATGTCCAAAGAAATGCTGTATTTATGTGTTTTTATGTGTATTTATGTGTAGTTATGTGTAGGAGGTTCTCACATGTGGCAGCTTTGTGGCCTAGAGGTTAGAATTTCTGCTTAGTATCCCTGAGGGTCTGGGTTCAAATCCCATGTTGCTTCATGTAGAGAAGTTGTCTCATCTCCCAGGTGCTATAACTATGTCTAAATGTAGTATTTATGAGTAGGAGGGTTCCACCACCATTGTAAGTCTTTTCCAGATACACTATTTAGCCAAAAGTATTGGGACGCCTGCCTTTACACACACATGAACTTTAATGGCAGCCCAGTCCGTAGGGTTAAAATTTGATTTGGCCCACCCTTTGCAGCCAGAACAGCTTCTGGGAAGGCTGTCCACAAGGTTTAGTGTGCCTATGGGAATGTTTGATCATTCTTCCAGAAGTGCATTTGTGAGGCCAGGCACTGATGTTGGATGAGAAAGCCTGGCTCGCAGTCTCTACTCTAATTCAGCCAAAGGGTGTTCTATCGGGTTGTAGCCAGGACTCTGTGCAGGCCAGTCACGTTTCTCCACCCCAAACTTGCTCATCCATGTCTTTATGGACCTTGCTTTGTGCACTGGTACGCAGTTATGTTGGAACAGGAAGGGGCTTTCCCCAAACTGTTCCCACAAAGTTGGGAGCATGAAATTGTCCAAAATGTCTTGGTATGCTGAAGCCTTAAGAGTTCCCTTAACTGGAACTAAGAGGCCAAGCCCAACCCCTGGAAAAACAACCCCACATCATAATCCCCCCTCCACCAAATAATTTGGACCAGTGCACAAAGCAAGGTCCATAAAGACATGCATGAGTGATTTTGGGGTGGAGGAACTTGACTGGCCTGGACAGAGTCCTGACCTCAACACAACAGAACACCTTGGGGATGAATTAGAGAGAAGACTGTAGGTCAGGCCTTCTCGTCCAACATCAGTGCATGACCTCACAAATGCACTTGGAAGAATGGTCAAACATTCCCATAGACACACTCCTAAACCTTGTGGACAGCCTTCCCAGAAGAGTTGAAGCTGTTATAGCTGCAAAGGGTGGGCCAAATGAGTTTTGAGCCCAATACTAATACTGGGATGCCATTACAGTTCATGTGCATTTAAAGGTAGGCGTCCCAATACTTAGGCCAATATATTGTATATTGCTTGTCACACTGAGCATGGCTATGGACTTAGGGTTGGCTCACACCACAGAGATGCAGAGAACATGTGTGGCTAAGTGGGTAGCAGTTCTGTCTAGCAGCACCTGGGATGTTGGCTCAATTCCCCAACATGCTAATCCTTGTGTTGAAGTTTATATGTTCTCCCTGTGTGGGTTTCTCACCACAATCCAAAGACATGGCATGTTATTTGCCTCCTGTCGAAATAGGTTCTAATGTAAGAAAGTTAATTTTGGACTTTATACTGGAAGCTCATTGCAGCCAGGGACTGTTGTTAATGTTTATTAGCACTAATGATGCCCAGGGACTTGGACATTTCAAATTTTAGGGTTTACACTGCACGGGTACATATGCATAGAAAACTGTTGCTTTTTTTATGTGGATGCAAATGGACTTTGATCTTTGTCCTGTAGTTGGAGATTTTATGCACATAGCCAAGGGATAACACAGTTGCGAATAGTATTATGGGTTCCTGCTCATCAGGTGCAATCACTTTAGACATACATGAGACAGATTGAAAGATACTGGTGGGCGTGTACTTCTATTGGGTGTGTCAGTGTGCTAACAATACAACCTCTCTTATATAAAGGCCTGCAGTAGGGGGGTTCTTTTGGCCTGAGAAGGTCAGGTTTTTTGCTGTGATTTGTGGGGGAGAAGGAATGATATTGTGCATATTGGCAAATGCCCAACTAGGGAGATTTGATGAAATTCTTGTGCATTTTTTCAATCAAAAGTGGGTTTATGTGGCCATGCTGTCAATGTTGTACGTGCATTGTTCCTGTCTGATCATGCAAACATTGTTTGGAAGCATCTGCTGACCTACTCATTTTGATCTCGTTGTTTAATCGTGTACACCGAAATGCAGCTTCCAGCAGAACATGGTCACCAATGTATGTATGTGTGGATTGTGGGCTGGTGGTGGGTGTTTTGAATAAGTCTTTTTTGTAATATTATGTTGGAATGCTTTGTAAGAATGACTGTTAAGTATGTTTCTATAATCTTGCAGATAAAAATGTGACGTGTTGCCCATTATACACTGAAATTAAAGCTGTGTCCACTCTAAGGTTTTGTCAAATTTTAGATTGTAAGCTCCTATGAGCAGGGCCCTTAAAATCCCATTGCTAAATGTAGCACCATATATCCTGTCCAAATTTTTTTAAGCTAGTAAATGAATATTTTTTTTTTCTACTGGTAAAATAAAAGTACATTGAGCTTTGTTGTGGTGTTTTTTTTTTTCTTCTACTTTTCTTTCTCTTTAGTTTTTGTGGGTGATGGTTTTGGGAAAGTGCAATATCTCTTATATTTTATTTCAATATGTATTTGTGCACCAAAAAAATAATCTCTTTGCCATGGTCCACATTGATGCTACTTTGAAATTGTAGCAAGGTCAGCGTGATTTCAGGTGCTACTTGATAGACATCCATGTGGCTTCATACACAAATGTCTATTGAAGTCGCACCTGAAATCGGCAAAAGTAGTGCAGGAACTACTTTAGCAAATTGGTGCGGCACCACAAAAAAAGTCACTTCGATTGGAACAGTGCCATTGCTGCCAATAGTCATGCGATTTGATCTCTCAAATTGCATGACAAATCGCTCCAATGTAAACCTAGGCTTCTGCACACCTGCAAGTTAATGATAAAGGTGGAATCTTTATATATAACAGCTGTGGAGAATTGCGGGTAATGAATTCAGCTGATGGATAGGCAGTGTTGTATGTGTCAGCTTTAGTTCACATTGGTGTGATTTGACATGTCAAAGTGGTGACAATTTGGGTAGGGATTTTTAGCGGGACCCCACACCATTTTTTTAAAATTTTGGCACGAGGTTCCCCTTAAAATCCATACCAGACCTGAATGGTCTGGTATAGATTTTGAGAGGGACCCCACGCCATTTTTTTTTTACATTTTGGCCTGGGTTCCCCTTAATATCCATACCAGACCTGAAGGGCCTGGTATGGAATTTAGGGGGACCCCCAAGCCATTTTTTTTTAAAATTTTGGTTCGGGGTTCCCCTGTGTGGAATTCCCATGCTGTTTTTATCAATGAACTTTTATGTGTATTGTCGGACCAGCAATTCATTAATAGCCACGAGTAGTTTTAAATGACTTTTTTCCTTTGAAATGTCATTTTGCTGTCAGACTGTTCTAAACACGGGAAACATGCGCCCCTTTACAGGCATACTATAGACACCCCCCAGGTATGAAATTTAAAGGAATATTACATTTTTATTGTTTCACCCTAGCATGATTAAAATCACTGCTCCTGAAAAAAACGCCCATTTTAAAAAAACATTTTTGCATTGATACATGTCCCCTGGGGCGGGACCCGGGTCTCCAAACACTTTTTATGGCAAGAACTTGCATATAAGCCTTCAGTGAGAACTTTGGATTTTGCAGGTTCGAGCCCCATTGACTTCCACTATTCCAGCATATGTGATCTAACAGGCATTATTGCCGCAATAGCGCTGCTTTCCATTTGCATTAGCGCTGACTTTCTGAGAGTTGAAGTCTTTCTGGCCTTATTTGAGAGTTATTTTTTGGTACTGTAGGATAAATTTTTGGCGCTATAGTAAATGACCCCCTATGTAATAAAATGTATACCTTTTTACTCTTGGTTTGATCTGTCTATTAATGACCCTAAGGGATCTCTCACCGTAACTTTGGTACCAGGTGTTTCTTTCTTGTTCTCAATATTTGGGTCAGACAGACCAAACTTTTTCACTCATAGTCCCATCCCTCCCTTTATTTTTTGGTTCTCAACCTTCGGGTTTACCGCCCACAAATCCCCTTAATTTGAGCCCTGGGACTGTTTGTGTATATAACCAATTTTTTGACAACCAAGTTATATTTATTATACTCATTGTAATTGTTCAGCTATTTTATGCAGTTGGGTTTCATGCTTGTCTTTTCCTTGGCGAAAATTTCCTTGATCAGAGATTATTTCCAACTAGTAGATTTTTAGGGGACCACCATTTTTACAGTCAGTCAATACAGTCAACACGGCGGCTTACCTTGGGGATGATTGGAACAGTCTGATGTCGAGGTCTCTTAAAAACTTTGACACCAATGAATCAGCAGAATCAGAACTTTTATACGCTTTTTCTAACCTTACCAGTTTGGTTGAGAAAAAGGCGTCTCTCCACTGGCACATAAAATCTTTTGAAGATTATAATAGGGAAGGCATCAACCCATTTGGTCTCTGGGTACAGATCTTTCCATCATTTGAAAAGATTGAAAAATTGAAAAGATTTAAAACTGCCTGGGAACAAGTTCTCAAACAATGTTCCACAGCTTTGATGCAACTTCTCATTACTGCATATGGGAAAAGAATTAGGGATAGTGATGCCAAGATTCATGGTTTGAATACTCAAATTGTAAAATTTAAAACTCATTCTTCAATTTTATCTATGGAAAATAAACTTAAAGAACACTTGGAGAAATTTAATAAGGATATTCTTGTCAAGAAGGACAAAAAGTTCTATTGAGACAGGAAAGCCTTTAGAGAAGAGTGGGCTTATAAATGGGATACTTCATCAACAGGAACAGTAAGAAATAGCCCCTCTAATTTAGCACCAAATTTCATCAACCCCTAGACACTCCCCTACAAGAGGGAATGTCACCCCATTTACCCCCACACAATCACAATGATCACGGTGGTCCAAAAGATCATGACAAAGTAACACATCCACCGATAACAGCTCAGAGTTGGAAGATGTTTCTTCCACGCATACTAATGGCCAACACATCAGTATTTATCATACCACTCATATTTAAAACTCACCCTAGTCGAGGAACATCAAGATCTACTACGTGCACAGTCACAAAAACAGCATCAACACACCAAAAAACAGGGTCCAAAGACCCAACGGTCTCAAAAACCTTAGCTTCACTAAATGTTATTATTTATCTTCGTATGTTCCCACTAGAGATGAGATTGAAATTTTAGAGAAAGGGCTTACTTTCTGTCCAATGTTCCAAATCAACAAGTTTAATACAATTAAAGATATTCATCTTTTTGTGTGCAACCTGTTGGTCAAAAGTATGTTCATGAAAAAACAATTATGTGGAGATCAGACCTATACTCATCAAGAACTGGAAGCAATAGCACAACTCACTGAGCTACTTGAGGAAAACGATCCTGAGAATTCACCCGATCTTATTGATCTGGAGACAATTTTAGCTGATGTGGAGGTGGGTGGACCTATTTCTCCCTCTCCAACCTCTTCCATCACTAATCTAAAGAAAAAATCTAATTGGTATCCAGCCCCCAGTTCAAACCCAAATGCTGCAACATTTTTAAAGGCTGTGGCTAAAGATATTCAAGAGATCAAAGGTGCATTGCATCCAACTGGGAACTTGACCCAGACTCAATCACAAGCGATAAAAACATTAATGGCGAACCCTAACATCACTATTAAGCCAGCCGATAAAGGCGGAAACATCAATATCCAGGATAATATTGATTACATACAAATGTGTACAGATTATCCTGGATAATTGTGAGTGGTATTGCCCAATTTCTAAGGCCTTAATCAACAGTTTTGTTGACCAACTTTACAATCTTGTGGATGAAGCCTTTTATTGTGGAATATTGGACAAAAACACCTGGGAATTTGTCAGGATTAAACATCCAAGATTGACTACTTTTTATGCCCTCCCGAAGGTGCATAAAAATTCAAGCAAGCCCCCAGGCAGACCGATTGTCTCAGGAAGAGGCAGTCTTACTGACAACCTCAGTAAATTCATAACAATCAGCGGAGACCATTGGTTGAGGAGCTGCCGTCTCATATCAAGGATAAAATCCACTTTTTACAGATAATTGACGGCCTCAATAGTTTGCTGTTAGCAATTACACTGCATAGTTGCTGTTTAGCTGAACAATTATGGTTATTATTAATGCCTAATAATTGCATACTCCCTTCTCTTTTTGTAGAAACACTATACTCATCTGAATTAATAACATAAAACTTCTGAAGAAGGACTTTCAGTCCGTCACATGTCAGGTGTTATTTACATTGTGTTGATCGCTGCCAGTCCTTTCTGCACCAGGATGGTGACTAATCTATACAATTATATTAATCAGGGTATTAGATATGTTTTTTTATGCTTTGTATGTTTTGTTTTAACATGTATATTATTGACATTTTGTAATAAAATATATACCTTTTTACTCTTGGTTTGATCTGTCTATTAATGACCCTAAGGGGTCGCTCACTGTACCTTTGGTACCAGGTGTTTCTTTCTTCTTCACCTCTGAGACACTTGACATCTTCAACCGCCTGCTAGGAAATGTTCCAGTGGAGGACATAGAGGTGGACAGAGTATATAGGGCCCTTGGCCCCCCCAACAAAAAGTAGGGTTCCCCAAAATCCATACCAGACCCTTATCTGGGCATTCAGCCTGGCAAGTCATGAAAGGGGAGGGTGAGCGAATGCCCCCCTCATGCACTATACCAGGCCACATGTTCTCAACATGGGGGGGTGCTTTGAGGTAGGGGGCTCATTTTGATGGGGACAAGGGCCTCTTCCCGATCACCCTGGGCTGTGGTTGTTGGGGTCTGGGGTGGGGGGCTTATCGGCCCAGATCCCGACTCCCCATATGTGAATGAGTATGAAGTACATAGTACCCCTTTCCATTCACCAAGAAAGTGGAAAAAAGTAATAAACACAACAGTTTTTGACAAATCCTTTATTAAAAAATAAAAACATTAGTGTCCCTCGATGTAAATCCATTGTCAATCACGCTGCCCGCTGTCCCTAAAAATAAAAAAAATTAAAAACACTCCCACCTCCTGGGAGGCCTCTTGCTGAATGCCTCTTCTCCGCATTGCCATTTCTTATATAGGTAAGGGGCGGGGCCACTTTTTTGATGAATGGGTAGGCCTTACTCATTTACATGGGGGGCCGGGATCTGGCGCGATAAGCCCCCCGCCCCAGACCCCAACAACCACAGCCCAGGGTTGTCAGGATGAGGCCCTTGTCCCCATCAACATGCGGACAAAATGCTTTGGGGTGGGGGGCAGAGCCGCCCCAAAGCACCCACCCCCCATGTTGAGGGCCCGTGGCCTGATATGGCTCAGAATGGGGGCACTCACTTGCCTCCCCTTTCCTGACCTGCCAGGCTGTATACCCGGATAAGGTATGGATTTGGGAGGGAGACCGCACAGTTTTTTTTTATTTTGGCATGGGGTTCCCCTCCAAATCAATACCAGTCCCGAAAGGCCTGATATGAAATGGGGGAATCCACACCATTTTATTCTTTATTTTTCCAATAGCAGGGTGCCAGAAATTGCAACCATGAGTCATTTTAAATGGGATTTGACTCGTTTTTTTTCTTTAGAAATGTAATTTTTGCTGCAGCATGTTTTACGCATGCAACAGTTGCGCCACCTTACAGGCACATTAGGGGGACCCCCCAGGCACTATATTTAAAGGAATTTTTTATTTTTTTGTTGCACTTTAAGCATAATTAAAATCACTGCTCCTAAAAAAACGATTGTTTAAAAATAAATATATTTATACATGTCCCCCAGGGCAGTACCCAGACCCCCATACCCCTTTTATTGCCAAGTACTTGCATATAAACCTTCAAAATGGGCACTGATTTTTCCTGTTTGGCTCCCAAAGACCCCCAATCCCCACTTTCTTTTCCACCTCCACCTCAGCACCCATACATTCTTGTCACAAGGTATATGCTCTGGCATTCATGGTTCCCTCAATGAACTGTAGCTCCCCAGTTCCGGCAGCACTCATGCAGCCCCAACCATGACACTCTCACCAGCATAAAGAAAGACTATATCAGCGCTACCAGGACAACAGAAGACTAGCTGCAGCAGACACCAAACTGGTCAAACCTCACCAACAATAAGTAAATAAAAATCAATATATGGTGTTGTGCTCTAGTGAAAAAATGAGTACCATAAATAAAGTGCTAAATTAATTAAAGTGCTATATAAAGTGGCATTGCATGTGCAAAATTGCATAAAACGCATATATAGTGACAACGTATGTGCAAATCTGCATAGAAACACATAAAATTGCTAAATAATCACATAACCTTCAAATTTCATAGAATAAAAAGGCCCTCCTGTCCCTTCTGTATTGAACTGTACTGTAATTGTGCTGCCCCCCCTCTACATTGTAAAGCGCAGTGTAAACTGTTGGCGCTATATAAATCGTGAATAATAATGATAATAATAATAATAAATAATCACATGACCTTCAAGTTGCAAAAAAAAGCATATAAAGTGACATTGCATGTGCAAAATTGCATAGAAACGCATAAAATTGCTACATAATCACATAACTTTCAAATTGCAAAGAATAAAAAGGTGCTAATGCTGTCAAAATATGAGGCAGAGTCCAACAGTGCACATGAATAGAGAAAATAAAAAAATAAAATAGAAACACATAAAATTGCTACATAATCGCATAACCTTAAAATTGCATAGAATAAAAAGGTGCTAATGCTGACAAAATAAGAGGTAGAGTCCAACAGTGCACATTAATAGAAAAAAATGTAAAAATAAAATAAAAATAAGATGCAGTGAAGTGCTGGGCTCCAAGTGACAATCAGTGAAAATGCAGTCTTTCAGTGCATAGGTGATGTGAATCCTCTTCCCTGTATAAGCACCTCAGGTGTGCAGTGGCTACCTTACCTTACTGCTGTAAGGTAACAGCATGTTGTAACAAATGGTGGTGGTCAGTAAATCCTCCAATGGCTCACATCCGATGTTCCTCTTGTGTGGTAGTGGCCAGGGGAAGCGTCAATGGACTAGATATCCTAATATGCCTTGGTAGCCTGATGTATGGTCTTCAAATATAATGATAGGTTATCTCTATATGTCTCAGTGACAGTGGACAGCCTCCCAGGTCCATGAACATAGAGTAAAAAGGAGAGGGGGGACCCAAATCATGAAGTATGTAATCACAGCTATTTATTTGAGTTTGCAGGTTTAAAAGTACTCACATAATGAAACAGGTAAAAAATGACATAAATACGAGCAGCAAGCTCGTGGCCTGACGTCACTTCCGGATTGGCTTACAAGGGGACCAGGGCACCCTTTAAATAGGCCACCT
Organism: Aquarana catesbeiana; assembly: GCF_042186555.1. NCBI lineage: Eukaryota > Metazoa > Chordata > Amphibia > Anura > Ranidae > Aquarana > Aquarana catesbeiana. The sequence continues at coordinate 343,518,822 of NC_133327.1, read as the reverse complement.
GGTGCCAATTGGGACTAGGGATGTGCTCCTGCGCATGCCTATGGGAATCTGCAGTCTCCCGTGATTGCGCGCATGCTCTGGATGTAGTCCAATAGTTCTCTTACATTGCCCCCCCTATGGGCAGCATCCGGGTGCCCTTCAGAGCTTTTTTTCTGGGTGACTTTGGTAAAAGACTTGCACCAGTCTTGGGGCATGCACATCTGAAGCTGGTTCTCAAGAATTTTCTTCTGGGCTGTAGCCCTTCCATTTGATAAGAAACTGTGTTTGGCCATTCTTAATTCTACAATCCAACATGGCTTCTACTTCAAATTCCTCATTACCTTCCCTAAGCAGTGGAGGAGGAATCTCTGAAACCGGGTCTGGAAAGGGATTCGGCACTGTTGGTTTCAATAAAGGTACATGGAATACAGGGTGTATTTTCAGTTTCTTTGGCAAGACTAATTTAAATGCATTACTTTCTTTTGATTGGAAAAGCGCCCAAATATTTTGAGTCACATTTCTTCAAGGAGCAGCTTAGTTTCAGGTTTACTGTGGACAGCCAGACCTTGTTTCCGGATTCCAGATTCAAGTTGTCTCTTTTCTTCCTGTCAAAAAAACTTTCTATTGTTTACCTTGGTCTTAGAGATTGTATCCTGTAATAATGTATTGTTGGTATTGAGAAAGTTCAATCTGTCTTGTACAGCAGGTACAGAAGATTCCACAGATAACTCAGGCAAGAAAGAAGGATGATATCTATAATTAGCTAAAAAGGGTGACTGTTTGGTGGCTGAATGAATGGAGTTGTTATATGAAAACTCTGCAAGTGGAAGGAGTGATAACCAATTATCCTGTGCAAAGGAAGAAAAGCACTGTAAGTACTGTTCAAGGGTTTAGTTTGTCCTTTCTGTCTGTTCGTTCGTTTGCAGTTGATATGCTGTGGAGAGACGAAGCTCAATGTTCAGTGCCTCACATAAAGCCCTCTAAAATCTAGAGGTGAATTGTACCCCTCGGTTGGAGACAATGCTGTCAGGGATGCCATATACTTTTACAATCTCCTTGATGAAAGCTGAGGCAGTCTCAGTAGCAGAAGGAATTCCTTGTAAGTGTACAAAATGAGCCATCTTGGTCAGGAGATCAACCACGACAAAAATGGCAGTGAAGAGTTCAGATGGGGGGAGTTCTACGATGAAATCCATGGAGATCATACTCCATGGTTTCTCAGGAACAGGGAGAGGCTCTAGTAGTCCCCAAGTCCCGGCTCTGTCAGATTTAATTTGAAGGCATGTTACACAAGATTTCACATATTTTTTGTAGTCCTGAATCAAATCTGGCCAGCAGAAGGAACGGAAGATCAAATCAGCAGTTTTGTGAATTCCAAAGTGGCCCGCTAGGGGGTGATCATAACATCATCTAAGAATAGCAACTCTCAGGGATAAAGATTTGCTCCTTATGAAAGTAAAGGCCATTCCTTAACTGAAGAGACAAGTCTTGATAAGTTGATTGGTTTACAACATCCACCCTTATTTGAGACATCAGATCTATTTGAAAAAGTAAAAGATTCCAGCTTGCCCAGAAGCCCACCTTGCTTGCCAAGGCCTTAGTAGTCTAGCCGTCCTCAAATACTCTAGGTTTTTGTGGTCAGTGAAGATGAGGATCGGTTGAGAAGCTCCTTCCAAGAGGTAATGCCATTATTCAAGCACAGAATTGATGGTCAACAGCTCTGCGTCCCCAACATCATAGTTCCTTTCGTAAGGATTCAGTTTCTTGGAGAAAAAGGCCACAGGGTAAAGTAGTGATTTGGAACCTTGGCGTTGCAACAATATAGCTCCTACTGCACTTTCAGAGGCATTTATCTACCTCTAATACATAGGCCAAGGATGGATTGGGATGCTTCAAGATGGGAGCTGAGGTGAATAAGGCTTTTAGCTGTTCAAAGGCTATTTGGGCTTCTAGGGTCCATCGGAAGGGGACATGCTGCTTAGTTAACTGCATAATGGGAGTAATGATGCCGGAAAAATTCTTGATAAATTTCCTATAAAAATTAGCAAGCCCCACAAACCTCTGAACAGCTTTTCTGTCTGTAGGGGTAGGCCATTCCAGGAAGGCTGTGACTTTCTGTGGGTCCATGGAAATACAATGGGCAGAGATGACAAGTTCCAGAAAATGTAAGGTTTTGTCTTTCAAAGTCACATTTTTCAGCCTTTGCATAGAACCGGCTCAGTACATTTTTTACATGAGTTTGATGTAATTCTATGGATTCAGAGAATATAAGGATATCATCTAAATAAACAATGATGAACAAATCAAGATAGTCCGAAAAATATCTTTCACCAGGTGAATGGCATGACCAAATACTGGAAATGGCCAAAGCGTGTCCAGAAGGCTATCTTCCACACGTCTCCATCCCTGATTCTGACTAAATTAAATGCACTTCTTAAGTAAAACTAATTTGGAAAATATTCGTGCCCCCCACAGTCTCTGAAAAAGTTCAGGAACCAGAGGAAGGGGGTATCGATTCTTGACAGTGACCTTATTAAGGTCTCAATAGTCCACACAAGGCCTCAAGGAATGGTCTTTTTTTTCCACAAAGAAAAAACCGTCACCTGCTGGTGAAGTGGAAGACCGAATGAACCTCTTTTCTAGGCTTTCATCAACATATGTACGTAGGGCTTCCAGTTCAGGCTCAGAGAGGGGATAGATTCAACCAAACGGGATCTCGGCCCCTGGTAAAAGTTTGATGGGACAATCATAAGTTCTATGGGGAGGAAGAGTGTCTGCACCCTTTTTGTAAAACATGTCCAAGTATTCATGATAGGCAGCAGGAATCAACTATAATGTTTCATGGTCAGGATGAATACTCAGGAGAGGAACGGTGTTAACAGTCTTTTCCTGGAAAACAGTGCATCTGGCAGTAGTTGGAGGAAAAAGAGATATCTCCTGTAAGCCAGTTAATATGAGGATTATGCACCTTCAACCAAGGTATGCCAAGGATAACAAGGAACATGGGAGAAGTTATGACATCCAATCGTAGGAGTTTGTGCAGACCTGAAGAAGTCTGGCAGAGGATAGGTGTAATCTATTGCGTAACCAGGCCTGATTTAATGCATGAGCCGTCAGCCAGGTGAACATGAAATCCTTCTCTTTTGGCACACACAGGGAGCTGATGTTGAGTGACAAATGCTGAGTCCACAAAACAGCTACAGGCCCCAGTCTATGATTGCAGGTACTGAAACAGTTTTCAGAAAACTGTAGCATGATAGAGAGGAAGACATGTGACTGATCTCTCCAAGGGAGATGCATCATATGAGACTGAAGCAAAAAAGATCTGCAGGATTTTGTCGGACAAGTCTGTATAAAGTGACCAGCCTCCCCACAATAGAGACATAGATTGGCACATTGTCCCCGAAGACACTCAGCAGGGGAAAGAGGTGGTCTTTGAAAACTCTTATGGGGGCCTTATGCTGTTCCTTCTTTCTGGGGAGTGCAACAGATGAAGAAGCAGGAGACTCAGTCCTTGAAGTCACTGAGAGGGTCCTATTTAACTTTTCAGATTGTCTCTCCTGTAACCGTCGATCGATCTGAATGGTTAGACTAATCAGATCTTCCAGGGATGCTGGTACTCTCACTCTGGCAAGTTTGTCTTTTCAGGGTCTCAGAAGGTACTAGACAAAACTGGTGACAAAATGCAGAGTTATTCCTTTGAGTGTCTGCACTCCAAACACAAAAGTCAGTTACCTATTCCTCGACAGGTCTTAGGCCCTGTTGCAATTTGCCAAGCATGGATTCAGCAGTCTGATGGTAGAAGGGATCAGTGTATAGCTGAGACATGGCTGAGAAGAATGAATCAGTAGATGCTAGAACAGGATTATGTTGTTCCTAGAGGTGATGAGCCCAGGAAAGTGGTTTGTTCAAAAACAGCATGATGATAAACCCCACCTTGATGTCCTCTGATGCAAAAGTTTGGGGTAACAGGGAGAAGTATAGTTCACAGGCATTCAGGAAGGTATGGAACTCTTTACAATCTCTGGAAAATCGCTCGGGGATAGGCACCCTGGGTTCCAGAGGGGGAGTAGCCTCATGGAACAGGCCAGATTTGGTTTGAGCAAAGGAATCTATGACTGTGGGAGGAGCATGGGCAGATGCGACATCCATCTTGTCCGGTTGTCCGGTAGTCACTCTTCCATGCAAACTAAGGTTCTTTTGTAAACTCTGCACAATATAAGATAGAGCAGAGATTGATCTGCAAATGTCCTCTAATGGAGAGGCCTCCCTTTCAGACTCCATCCGTGGCTAACTGTAACTGTAACGTACCTGTTAGGAGATTGAAATGATGAGGTCACCCTCTCTTGTATCTCCAGCCCAGGCCCCACTGATGGTGGAACAGATGGTGGCTAGGGTCAGGAGGAATATGAGTGCCTGTAAGTGTTGCTTGCAGAGCTTGCGGCAGAAGTTGTAGGCTCAGTGATTCAGACAGAACATCAGGTATGTAACTGGAATGATGCTCGATAGATCAGCCGAGGTTAACGGGGAACTCCAACCGGCTTGCAGGTTCAGGATACGTGGCTGCCTGGAACTTCCTGTCGTCTGGAGACAGGAGTACACTGGACCCAATGGAGCTGGGATGAGGGGTAGCCAGCACAGGCACTCAGAGACAGCATTGAGCCAAGCAGGGAACAGGAACGAGGTCACTAGGATAGCCGGGTTCAGTAGCAGGTGGGCAGCAAGGTACCAAGGCATTAGGCAGTAGCAAGGTCAGTTGGAAGCCTGGATCAAGAACCATTAATCAAGCAGGTAACAGAGTCCAAAAGCAGGGTCAAGGAAAGCCAAGTTCAGCAACAGGTATCAAGCAGAGTTTAAGCAGGATTCAGAGTATCAGGAAACAGCTGAAGACCAGTCAGCATTGATCAAGAGTCAGGGCATCCTTTAAACAGGCCGTCCAATTGGGACTAGGGACGCACTCCTGCGCATGCACACAGTCCATCGCACATGCACATTGGTGCCTATGGGAATATGCAGTCGCCCGTGATCATGCGCATGCACACGTGCATGCACCAAAGGTATTCCAATAGTTCTCTTACAGTGTTTTTGTGTGTTATGGTACCATGTTATTATATAATATTTGATATAATGCATATGCTTGATACTAGTAAAACTTTTTCTAATCAGCCCAATGAGTTGAAGTATCATATAATTATTAAATATTCATTTGAAGGTGGTTGAGCATAATCAGGCTTTTTATTTCAGTTTTTGCATCTCCTTGGCTACAGTATGCAACACACACAAAGCGTAGATTTGGATCAGCAAATGCAGGGAGAACACCAAAAAATATTTTTTATAATTAAAATACATAGAGCTAGAAGGCGGAGGCTTTTTCACCCTCACATGCTTCCGAGGGCTCTGATGCAATTTGTGAACTGTGCTTTTCCCAGAACTCATCTGTAATCTCCTCCCACATGTCCTCATTTGGCACAGGATTCGCAGCTTTATGCAGCTCCTCCCACAGTGCCAAGCAGGTTTCCCAGATAACTTTGGCCACCGTGGAGATACCCATGAGACAAGGCAATGAAACAAACGTTTGTCCTGTCGCCAGAAACCTAGAACAAAATATATAATAATCAAAACTTTATACCATTATGACATAAATTTGCCTATAAAAAAGGGGAGAAAAAAATTTAATAAAAATTGAAAAAGGAAATATGCTACAACAAAAATGTATAAAATATTTAAACATTCCATTTACAAAAAAATGTATTCTGGATATGTATTCAAAATTAAAAGGGAATGAAATATGGAGAATTACATAGCTAAGTGTCACAAGCAGACATTCCTCTGGTAAAATGCTCATCTGGGTGTCCATTCTTGTTATGCCCCGTACACACGATCGGACATTGATCGGACATTCCGACAAAAAAATCCATGTTTTTTTCCGACGGATGTTGGCTCAAACTTGTTTTGCGTACACACGACCGCACAAAGTTGTCGGAATTTCCGATCGCCAAGAACGCGGTGACGTACACCACGTACGACGAGACTAGAAAAGGCCAGTTCAGAACCAAGCGCGGCACTCTTTGGGCTCCTTTTGCTAATCTCGTGTTAGTAAAAGTTTGGTAAAAGACGATTCGTGCTTTTTCAGACTCATGGTTTTCAGATCGTTTTCTGCTGTTCAGTTTGTGCTTGTGGGTTTGTATCTGCTCTTCAGTGTGTGCAGCAAGTGATGCGTGACTCTTGTCATTGTGTTCTTGTTCGTTCGTTACTGTTTTTCAGGTCGCTTTTCACAGGCCTTGCTATTCTTCAGTGCGTTCTGTTACTTCGTTCTGAGCAGCCGACCGTTTTCTAGCCATGTTGCGTATACGTACTCCTCGTAGAGTTCGTGCTGTGTGGGGGCTTGGTGTTGGGGTCCTGACCTTGACACAAGTCCAGTCCATGAACAGGGTGGGGAGGAGTTCATGGACCAAGAATTGGTTGCTTCAGCGTGACCAGTTCTCTCATATGCCTTTGCTCCGTGAGATCCCTGAGAATAATCCTGATTATTTCAGGAACTTTCTCAGGATGACGGACCCCGTATTTCACCATTTGTTGGCTTTGCTGACCCCTTATATTAGCAGGCAGGATACCTGCATGAGGCAAGCCATCACTCCGGAGCAGAGGCTAGTTGCCACCCTGTGGTACTTGGCGACGGGGAGAAGCCTGCAGGACTTGAAGTTCTCGACAGGCATCTCCCCCCAGGCTCTGGGGATAATTATACCGGAGACCTGTTCTGCCATCATCCAGGTCCTGCAGAAGGAGTATATTAAGGTAAGATTTTTATCCTTTAATATCACATTTTATTGTATTTAATGTTTGATAATGTATTGTATTTCTTTCCTCATTCCCTAATTACCATGATTGTAATATGCTGTGAATGTCCCCTTTGTCCTCATGCATGCTGGATTTTTGTTTATTTTTTTTTGTCCTTCATACATATTTGCCTTTACTAACCTCCCCAGCATGGTCTCCTGGCCCTATATTCACCTCATGTATTCATTTAACAATGTATTTTATCAGCTCCATAGTAGTGCTTTACCCCAAACACCCCTAAAATGTTTTTAATGTGATTTGTGCTTTAAATTCAGGCAGAGTGCCAGAGGCTTTTTTTGGGGGGTCCCCAAATCATTTGGAACCCTCCCTCCCCCCAACTGCTAAGTCAGCTGATACCAATTCTCTATCTATCCTCAATCATCTATCTACTGACTTTGCCAAACCCATACACACTATACCCATCTCTTTTGTGCTCAGATGTATGGATGAATTCCCCAAAGCATGTAGTGCAAGGGCCTGCCTGTATACTTTCAAATGGTACTGTTTAAAGTTTTTGTATACTATTATTATCTTGATAGGTAATAGCAGAATGTCCAAATGTTCTCAAATGTGTACAGTGTGTATTTATATCTTTGTATTATGACACTTCTTACCTGTCCAGTGGGCTGCCAATAGTGTAACTAAGGAGGGGCTGGCCAAAGTAATACCCATTATTTAGGCATTCATCTCTCAATGAAGTGGAGAGGGTTACCTGTCTAAGAGTTCCCCCCCTATAATGTTAGAAATGGCCCATGAGAGGGGGTGGGGGAGGGGGAATCTGATAGGTGTACCTTATACTTTGGTCTTTAAAAACTCCCTCAAATAAATGTTATCTTGATGTTGGCCAAGAATGTTTGTGTCTAATCTGCTTTTCCTGTTTATGTGCAAAATGACTAATTTTTTTTTCTTGTTTGACTCCATAGTTTCCTTCCACGCCACAGGAATGGCAGACTGTGGCCTCCCACTTTGCCCAGCGGTGGGACTTTCCTAACTGTGGAGGGGCAATTGATGGGAAACACGTCCACATCACCCCACCACCCAACTCGGGGTCATACTATATCAACTATAAGGGGTTCAATAGTATTGTGATGTTGGCTGTGGTGTCGGCTACTTACGAGTTCCTGTATGTGGACGTGGAGAAGAATGGCCGGATGTCCGATGGTGGAGTCATCGCCCAGACGGAGTTCTACAGACGTCTCCAGAATGGCAGCTTGGACTTGCCACCTCCAGAAGACAATATGGAAGGACTCCCATTCGTCTTCATTGCAGATGAAGCGTTTGCGCTGGGGGACCATCTTATGCGGCCATTCCTAATGAGGACCCTCACCCCGGACCAGAGGGTTTTTAATTACCGGCTGGCCAGAGCCAGAAGAGTGGTGGAGAACATGTTTGGAATCATGGCCAGCCGGTTCCGCCTATTTCTTACACCCATACACATGGCGGAGTACAAACTGAATCATATCATCCTGGCGTGCTGTGTTCTACCCAACTTTTTATGGCAACATTCTGCCAACTATGCTGGCTCAGTTGGGCCTGAGGCTGGAATTCATAATGAACCAACCCTGATGGCGCTTGAAACTGGCCGTCCTGGCTTGCCCCCCCTGAGTGCCGTGATGTCCATCTAAGATACCTTGAATACTTTGCGGGTAGGGGGGCTATCAATATGCCAGACAATGTCTGAAACCTTTTTCAAATAAAAAAAAAATTAACTACTAAAATCTTTGGTGACATTTACTGCTTGTGTTTCTTTTAGCTGACCCTGACAGAAATGTGGTGAGTCCTGAAAATGGCATGATTGTGTAACATTACAAAGCATTGTTGGGTGTTATTTACTAAAGGCAAAGACACTTTGCACTACAAGTGCACTTGAAACTGCACTTGCAGTGCAAAGTGGATTTTCCCTTAGGAAACAACCCCCATTGTCACTGAAAAACACCAATTAGAGCACCACTAAAGTGTTGGAGCGTTGAGACAATAATCCACACTTTCTTGATTAACAATCTTTTTAATACCAGCACAATCACATGTGAATTTAGAAAAGGTTTTTAAAACAAACCAACATGTTTGTTGTATAACAATTTTTGGGGTCACATTATAAAAAGTAGAAATGTCCATTTAAGATAAAACAGGCATGTTTAAAACCAACAAGAAAGACACAAATCTTGAACTTACAAAGTTCACATTTGGTAGAACTTGAAGGCAATATCAGACATGAGTATTTACAAACTGTGTTTGATATTGCATTCAGATGGGGTGAAGTCACCCCTAGAAAAGCCAAATTTTGAAGATGCACACCAATTGCTGAATGTCAACGTGTGCTAGCTGCCATCATGGGGGATCAAGGGACGTGTTTTTGGGGTGCAACCCCTTCCTCACAGCTACTTTATTATTGAGGAAGGGGTTGCACCCCCAAAACGCGTCCATTGATCTCCCATGATGGCAGATAGCACATGTTGACACACTGTGTGCCTCTTCAAAATGTGGCTTTTCGCAAATATGTCAAAAAATGCAAAAAATTTTTAGCTCACAAAAAGTGCCAAAAAAAAGGGATTTTGAGGGGTTTTAAACTCTCCCTAAAACATCAATGATGTTATTCATTTTTTTTGAACATCATTGATGTTTTTAAGGATGTTTTCCAAGTCCCTATTACACCCCATGATCTCCCCGACCAGGATCTGTGCACTTTCCGAGGTGAAATGCCCTGGATCCACAACATCACAATCACCTAAAAAGATATAAACAAAAACACACCATGTATTATAAATATGCGGCATCCATCTCTTACCTTAACCTGTGGTCGCAGACACTCACCTGTTGTGGTGCCAATTTCCACCACGTCTTCCTCCTCCTGCTCTGCTTGGCTTGGGTGGATTTCCCCTTCTTCCAGAGGTGGGTGGTCTGTGGTCTCCTCGGATGAGGGGTGTCCTCCGAGTCTTTTATGCCCTATGTAAAAAAAAATAAGTATACTTAGCACACAGATATTTGATGGCAGAAATAGGAATATGAAACATTGCTTGGAAGTGGGGTACAATTGACTATTTTGGCAGAGTTCCAAGATGTAGAATTTTTAGTGTCCTTTGTCAAGCTTCAATACTTTATCTGTTTTGTACAAGCTTCACAGATGGAGACACCCCTATTGTATACACTAGAGCACCTGTGTGGGCCCCCTAATAAAAAGGGTGTTCATGTGTCCCACACTAGTGCTCCAGCATCCAGATGTGAAAACTGCTGCTGAGTGTCCTCTCCTTACACAGAAGCATTTCATTCTAGTTACAAACCCATCTACCCAACCAAATTATTTGCAGACAAGTAGGCCATAAAAAATGTGGGCAAATGCATATGGCCAAAACAATGTTTTTTTCTAGGCCGAATGAACAATGTTTTATACGAACGAATAATGTGCCCATGAACATGAAAGTTGCCATTTTAAACTGGATAACAATTAAGAAAAGCACATGGAGCAGCACGAACGTAATAAAAATAACGAATAGGAACACAGCACAGCTACTTACTTTTTTGCAGCACTCTCCGGATCTTTCTGTACTGCTCATGCTCTCTTAATTTGAGGTCCGACCACCGCTTCCTGAGCTGATATTTCGATCGCCGTACCCGAAAATTCCGGTGCAGACTCTGGACCACTTTGGCCATGATCTTGGCCTTTCGGACATTGGGGTTGGGGTAAGGTCCATACTTCCCATCATAGTCGGCCCTCTTCAGGATGTCGACCATCTCCAACATCTCCCCAAAGGACATATTTGATGCCTTAAATTGTCTCCTTCTGGATCGGGACGTTTCTGACCTCCAGGCTTTCCTCCTCCTCCTCGTTGCTGTAATCAGCACGCACCTGCTGTGTCTCCGCCATGTGCTCTTCCCCCACTGCGCCGAACGAGAAGGGGCGGGGAATAGAATAGAAAGAACGTCAGGGGCGGGCGGAGTTTCACGCATGCGCAGTGTGTATAAAGCGTAACACGCGTGCATAGCGGAGGAAGGAGTATCGGAGGCACCGATTGTGATAACGAAGGTAAGATCTAAACTTGGGCCTATACTGCTTCTACATTGAGGCCTATATTGTAACAAGATTAGGAGAGTTTTGCCTGACATTAGGGTTTGTCTTGTGTTGTGTCTTGCATAGAAAATGGATGGCTTCAATGACCACAACTTCCTCCCCCTGTTCAAAGACAAGTACAGGGAGCTGCCCTGTCTGTGGCAGGTGAAACATCCACATTATAATCATAAACAAAAGAGGCAGGCAGCGCTGGAGAAACTGCTGGAGTGGTCCCCACGGCAACCATCCCCTATTTAAAACCCAAAATTGGTGGCCTGAGGAGCACTTATCTTAGGGAGCGTAAGAAGGTCATGGATTCCCAGAGATCCGGAGCTGCAGCAGATGACATTTATGTCCCCAGACTGTGGTACTATGAGAGACTGCGATTTCTGTCAGACCAGACTGGAGTCAGGGAATCCCTCTCCACTCTTCCTTCCACTCTTCCTTCCACCCTATCTTCCACCCCAGCTGAGGCTTCCGATGTCCAACCTGGGACTTCCAGCCAGGAAGAAGTGGAGGTGTCACGTACCTGGTAGGTTGTGAGCCTGAAGTGCAGGAAAAGACCTCCCTTACAGCTCCCACTCCCGTTCCCCTGGAATGGAGACAGAGGGCCAGGAGTGAAGAGTGGTATGGGTGCCTGGCAGGATCAACAGTTGCTGAAAGTCCAGTAGTGGTGGCACCCTCTGGAGTCAGTAGTCTGAGGAGTAGACTGAGGACAGAGACTGGAATGCAGGACTGGAACCAGGAACAACAGCAGGTAATAGCAGACTGGAAGCTGGACTGGAACAACAGCAGAAGATAGCCTGGAACACTGGACTGGAACCAGGAACAACAGCAGGTAATAGACTGGAACGCTGGACTGGAACACAGCAGAAGATAGCCTGGAACGCTGGGCTGGAACACAGCAGAAGGTAGCCTGGAACGCTGGACTGGAACCAGGAACAACAGCAGGTAATAGCAAACTGGAAGCTGGACTGGAACCAGGAACAACAGCAGGTAATAGCAGACTAGAAGCTGGACTGGAACAACAGCAGAAGATAGCCTGGAACACTGGACTGGAACCAGGAACAACAGCAGGTAATAGACTGGAACGCTGGACTGGAACACAGCAGAAGATAGCCTGGAACGCTGGGCTGGAACACAGCAGAAGGTAGCCTGGAACGCTGGACTGGAACCAGGAACAACATCAGGTAATAGCAAACTGGAAGCTGGACTGGAACCAGGAACAACAGCAGGTAATAGCAGACTGGAAGCTGATGAACACAGCGGAGGGTCAACAAGCCGGTGGTCAGTAACGTTCGGACAGCAGAGGTACCAGGGGTAATGCAGAGGGGTGGTAAGGTAAGCCAAGAGGGTCTGGTGCAGGCAGATAGCAGGATCGTCAAACAGGAAGCCGAGTCAGATAACAGGAAACACAGATCAGATCAGGTAACACTCACAGAACGCTGTAGAGCAGACAGCGGGGATGGAGTGTGACAGGCCGGTTTAAATAGCCCGCCTGGCACTAGCGGGAGTGCGCGCGCGCGTGCCCGTGCGTGACAGCACCCGTGAACGCGCGCGCATGTGCAGTGGAACCCGCGGCCGTGTCCCCCTGCGTCTGGATCGCTGATTATTGGCAGGATCTTCATGACAGGAGGAGCCCAGCTTGAGCCAGGTATAGCATTCTTCTACAGATTTCTGGTCAATAAAGAAATGATGTTTACTAGATGTTATTATTGATCACTAATTGCTGATTTAATAAAGTGTTTTACAAATCAATAGACAGTAGTGGGCAAAAATAATTGGGACAAGAATGAAAAATGCTGGGCTTAGAATGATAGTCTTTTATATTTGTTAACATTCAATTTGTAACAGTCATGAGCTGTAAATTGTGTGTGATTGATGAAGTAAAAACTAAAACAATGTCCCTTTTTCATACACAGGAAGACCTCAGCCAGGACGAGGCTCTGGAATGTGGCAGCCAGGAGGAGGCTGTGGAATGTGGCAGCCAGAAGGAGGCTGTGGAATGTGGCAGCCAAGAGGAGCCGGGGGTAAGTGGCAGCCAGGAGGAGGCGGGGCTAAGTGGCAGCCAGGAGAAGCCTGGGACCAGTAGGAGCCTGACAGAATCGCAGGTCCCTCCCCTCCGCCTTCCAAACAAAAGACCCAGGAAGGGGAGTCATGTGCAGGATTAAGAACTCAGGCTCATTCAGGAGACTTCTGCGCTCAGAGCCACCCTCACTCCCGAAGAGGCCTTTGCCTGCATGACTACCACCAAAATGCAGGGCATGCAGGAGGGCCAACGCCAGCTGTGTGAGGACCTTCTTTATAAAGTCTTAACTAAGGGGGTGAGGGGCAAAATCACACCCAATACCCACGTGATTGAGTTGGAACATTCTCCTCCTCCTCCTGCCACAACTCCACCACCACAGCCACAGCGTGGAAGGAAGAGTGGAAGAGAGTGATGACACTGGGTTCAGTCTGGTCTGGCAAAAGATGCAGTCTCTTGTATGACCACAGCCTGGGGACATACACATCATCTGCTGCTTTCATGATCTCTGGGACTTCTGGACCAGACTGCACTCCCTTAGATATGGACTCTTCAGGCCACCAATTTTGCAGTAAAATAATTGATGTGTGCCCTGGGGGTCAAAGGCTTCACCAATTTCTGCTGTTTCTCCAGCGTTGCCTCCCTCTTTGTTTGGTTGTGAGCCCTTAATAAAGGTTTTTTGGTTTCAATTAGACTCGCCTATGTGTGTTTTCCTTCAAAAAGGACAGTTTGTTTGTGAGGAGGCAGGTACATTTCAAAAATACAATGTGAGATTAACAAGAGACACCAACACCAAGCAACCTCCTTGAGATTAAATAATACAAGATAATAATGGTGTTATGGTAACTTGACACACAAAACACACACAAAAATATTCTGGATGTTAAATAACTAAAAAAAAAAAAAAAAAAAAAACAAGATCAGCCTTGAAAAAATAAAAACCCAAAAAAAAAAAAAAAATCACATCAGGCTTTAAAAAAAACACAAAAAAAAATTATATAGATTTTTGGTCAGATGTGACAAATCATAATATATTGAGGGAATCAAATAAATAAGAAAGAAAGAAGTTTGTGAGAAGTCTGTGTGAATATCAGCAGCAAAACTACTTCGTTCTTCCTGCATTATAAAGAAGAAGAGAGTGCGCTGTATTAAACAATTTTAAAGATTGCAGTGTGACGAAAGTGCTCTATCCATTCCGAACGCTAATTTTACCAGACCGAGCTGTTCTGTCTCGGAATTTCTTCTGAGCATGCGTGGCACTTTGTGCGTCGGAATTGTCCACACACGGTCGGAATTGACGCAATCTGATTTTGTTGTCGGAAAATTTTATAGCCTGCTCTCAAACTTTGTGTGTCGGAAAATCCGATGGAAAAAGTTCGATGGAGCCCACTCACGGTCGGAATTTCTGACAACATCAGACTGTGTGTACGGGGCATTAGTCTTGTTTGAAGCCTCTCCAGTAGATCAGCAAAAGATGTAACAGACATACGTGTAAAGCTAAAGATATAAAAATAAATAAAAAATGTTTAAAATATCTCTGGATAATTACACGGCCCCTTGTACATGTTGGAAAAATATCTAGAGTATACACAACAGGATGTCAAAGAATGGGTTCAGAATCATCGTCAATGGCTGCTTCTCTCCTCCAGCTGTCTCTGTCTCCTCACCATCCTTAACAGAATCAGTAGCATAGCCTCAATTTACTGCATTACAGGGTCCATAATATACGCAGCAATAAAAAAAAGAAAGAACTATAAAGTGCTCTCTGCTCTAGTGCTCTCTCTGCTCTGAAAATGGCAACTAAACAAATACACAATAACTATTTAGAGATGGATTGTGTGAAAGTGGGAGTTAAAAATAGCAGAGTGGTGTTTTTTGCTAAAAAATGCTAAAAACAGATAACACGGCAAAACATGACAAAATGCTAATGCAAAAACACTGCAATACGCAGCAAAACTAGCGTTCTACAACTAACACTACTGGCATTTTTATAAATTCCAGTGTGCATGAGGCCTTAATGGCATGCATTTAAATTATGGACATTGTGAATGTTCTAACAATAAAAAAAGATGCACAATATTTTACAGAAACATAACCTGCAAATCCAGTGAGCATCATAGGGTTTCAATCCATTCTGGGGGAGGACCCTTCGAAGACTCCAGCCTGACAGAGTTTGAAAAGAATTTGGAGATCATTTTTCATGATGTCATACATGGTGCAATCGGGGAGATTGCAATACAGATAATAGAGGTGACACATTTTAACAATGTTCTTTCTACAAGAATATAATAAACATGTTTTTAACACATTATTTTCTTTTCAGAGGGTGCAGCTGCTGTTTTTATTCAAGGTGGAACTGGTGACTCCAGTGTCAAGTTCCCATTTCTGATAAGACTGGTAAATTTTATAATTCATATACTTTGGGAGTGCATGAATTTAGCTTTAATGTAAAGCTAAAGCAATGAATGTCACATTTAGGAATCAGTCACTGCAGGTGTATATTATAGGTGCAATGTTAATTATACAGATTTGTTCATGTGCATTAAATGTTTTAGCATAATTACAATCATTATTTCACATAACCAGTCATTGTTGTTAAGATTTTCAATATATAGCCAACAAAGAACCCGGAAGTGATGTTTTACATGGTGCTTCTAGGTCAGCAAGAAGAAGGGGAGGAGAGCAGATGCATGTCTGCTCAGCTCCCTCCCCTCTACAAGGTGGCACCTGCCATGCCAGTCCTGGGCCCGCAGATGGGCAAGCAGAGCCTGGAATACATGACTGGGGCGTACATGTGGCGGCCAATACCAGGGGTTGTGAAAGCAATCAGAAATCTTTGGAGGCGCTGGATTGCTTCCACCTGACAGCCAGCAGTTGGCTTGTCAGATATACACACACTCCCCATGACTGCAGTCATGGGGAGTGTGTGTGTAAAATCCCCCGCTGTCAGGTCTGTTGGACGTACAGATCTGGCAGGTAAGGGGTTAATGGACTCATTAAATTATTTGGATAAATTTGTATTGTTTAAGTACTAGTGAAATATTCTTGACATTCATGAAAACAAAGGATAAGTTCACTTTAAAAAAAAAAATAATAAATGCACATTTTTTTCAGGTAGCCTGTAAGGCATTGCACCAATGATCAGCAGATAGCAGGTCCAATATAAGGCTCTTACAGACTGTAGGGCAGTCTGCCCATACCTCTAAAATGGGAAGGCAGTTATTGAAGTCCCAGAAGCAAATGGACTGCGAGAGCCACAATGGCTGTAGTCTGTCTGCTATATCCACTTTTAATCTAGGGCCACAGTATGTTGGGCATCCTTCTGTAAAATTTTTCAAAGCCATTAATTTATCTAATTGTTTTACTGTGAAATTCAGAGAAGAGTTTAATTTGGTTATTTTCACTACAGCCTTTGGTTGATTTTGGTCACCTTCAAGAACTTATGTCATTTCTCTGTGTGTGTGTGACAGATTTCTTTTCATTTCTAAATCTTTCGTTTGCTGTACCATCTTCTAACTGTTGACTTATTCCATTGCAAGTTTGATTTTCTTTTGGGGTATCTTCTTCTAGAGTGAGTTAGAACTTTCTTGGCAAGGTCCTTTTCATCCACAAGGATGAGATGACCTGTCTACCTGCACCTCCTTAACACTACAGCACAATAATTACAGCACCTGAGTGATCATATGACTAATTAGCCATTTTCAATTAAAATACTGGGATATAGATATTTAAATAACTTCCTGCAACAGGATGCAAGTAACACTTTTGTTTGAGAATATCTTAGGTAGGTAGGCTGACTGATCATATAGTTAAAATTCAAAAGCTCAGACAGGAGATATCATGAGCAAAGGTATTACTCAAAGAAGAATAAATAAATAAGTACTGGGTGTGTTTACAGAACTATGCTGTTTTGTTGTCAATTTCACAAAGTCTTTGAATGTCAACTGATTAGTTTTCAGTAGTCCAAATGCCTACTGTATTTTAAAAAGCTTTTAAATGCAATCGAACATAAATATCCAAGTAATATTTAATTGTTCTGGCAGTTACAAATGTGCAGTTGTAAAATTTGACACTGGGGTGCACGATTATTAAAGAACACTGTTCTTTACAGCAGATGGGGCAATGTGAATGGGGAACTGAATCTAGCTAAATTGGAAATCCCATAAAAACTCTTCTATCAAGAAACACAACCTTTTTTCATCTAGCCTGGTCTAATACCAAGTACAACATAGTACATTTCCCTTGCCCTCAGTTATTTAATGCATGAAATATATGCCATATATATCTAATTAAGAGTAAATATTAACTTCTGCAACTGATTGATGAGACAGTGGTACATTTATAGATGGATTTTATGTTCATATTAATATAAATTATGCAGGTGTATTCTTATTTTGATTTCTAATTAGTTTGCAGATGTTCTGCTAAGAATCCCTCTGTAAGAGTTCTTTTAGAAATTAATTACCTAAGCGATTATCTTACAGATCACAATAAACTAATCACTTTTAATAACAGTGGAATTAGGACTTAATGACTGAAATAAACAAAAAAAAATATTTTTTAGGCACTTGCTTCAAAAGTAAACACAATTTGAACAAATTAATTACTGACTTTTCACAGACGGATAAGACATTTTACTGTCAAACAACCTAATTTGAAAGTCACAAAGATTGAAAGTCACAGTAAGAAATGGTATTATTTTGGTGTGTTCCTTTCTTGAACAAACACGTTTCATTGTTCTAGTTATGCACACAATATTGACTGAAACTTTAAAATATACTTATTACTGTACAGGAAACAAATATGTTTATCATAAAATAGGTAATTTGAGGAATTATTCTGTTATAAAATGTTAAATGTAATGAAGCTAAAGAAATATGTTATAAAATAGTGCATTGCAAGGTTTCTTCTGAAATATCATTATACTTAACTCTTTACAAGTGCAAATATTGATAACAGTTATTTAGCATCATACAGTAGACATAAAAAAATCCCAAAATATGCTGTGGTAGTGTGGTACCCCACCAGTGTATGGGTCCAGGATTCTCAACCAGGCAGGTTGAGGGTCTCCAGTGTATTTGCTTGTTTGGGAGGAAACTGGCTTTGCAGTTTCCTCATTATTTAGTAAAGTCGACTTTGGGACCTGGAGCCCAAGGATTTCTTAGAGATCTGGGTGGGATGAATTCCCCAGTCCTGGGTCTGGGTTTTGAGACTCACCGGCATACTGATTGTTCAGGTGTGTGTGGGCCTAATAGTAGAATCAGGACTATGGTTCTGGGCCCCACCCTCCAGAGGAGTCCAGGCTTGCGCTGGAGAACACAGAGAGTGCAGGTGTGCACTGGAGAACCCAGAGAGTGCAAGTGTGCACTGGAGAACCCAGAGAGAGTAGGTGTGCACTGGAGAACCCAGAGAGTGCAGGTGTGCACTGGAGAACCCAGAGAGTGCAGGTGTGCACTGGAGAACCCAGAGAGTGCAGGTGTGCACTGGAGAACCCAGAGAGTGCAGGTGTGCACTGGAGAACCCAGAGAGTGCAGGTGTGCACTGGAGAACCCAGAGAGTGCAGGTGTGCACTGGGGAACCCAGAGAGTGCAGGTGTGCACTGGAGAACCCAGAGAGTGCAGGTGTGCACTGGAGAACCCAGAGAGAGCAGGTGTGCACTGGAGAACTCAAAGAGTGCAAGCGTGTACAGGGGTAGCCAGAGAAGACCCGAGCCTGACAGGGGCCAAGAGGGCTCCATGTGGGAACCTGAGCAGTGGTGCTGCTGCTGAAGAGAGCCAGGTGGCTCAGTATTTTTGTTTGCAATTTTACAGTGTTTAATATGCAGTATAATAAAAATATCCAACGCTTACATCTAGGTAAGAACTGGTATGCTCGTGGGAGATTAAAATCTCCTAGGATTGTCTCCAGCATCTAAAGCGTTGTCAGGGCTGGGCTCAGCCCTTCCTTCTCTGAGCTGGCCACTCAGCTGTCAGCTAATTGCCAGCTTCTTTCTCTCCACAGTGACTCAGCTGTTGATGATCTGCTCATCGGTCCTGGCTACTTAAAGCCGTCCAGCTCACTTCATCTCTGCCTTCGCCTTTGGTCACATCTCAGAGACTTTCTCCTGCATTGCTGTTGAAGACTTGCTCAGCTGACATCCCTTCTGGCTTCTGATCCTGCCTACTGTACTACTACATTGATCTCTGGCTCTCTGACATTGGCATTGGCTGACTACCCGATCTGGTTACTGAACTCTGGCTATGTATTGACTACGCTTACTCTGTTTACCTTTTTATTATTATTAAACAAGTGTTATTTACTGTACTTCTGTCTCGGTCTGATTCATGGTTTCTGACAAGCGTGTCCTGAGTGATCATTGAGTCCAAGCTGCGAGAGCCGAAGGGGCCAGAGAGGAAGCCGGCTGATCCCTTGGATGGCTGGAGGAGATGGTAACAGGCAGCTTGTGGAAAGATGCTTCTGGGTGTGTGAAACCAGCAGGATGTAGAGGAACCACAATGCGTATAGAGCATGCGCTTATTTGTCAGGTGTACAGGGGAAAGAAAGGGGCAAAGTTTAAATGCTCTGTTCAAAGAGAACATCAATTGACCGATTGCTTGATGGATTTACTGAACAGCCAATAATTTAATTGAACTGTGTAGTGAGGGAGGAAATAATAATGTTTAAGCAAGGTCAATTATTATTAATGTAAACTCGATAATGGTTAAAAGAAATATATATAAACATAGTAGATGCTGGATAAAATTTGTGAATAAAATAAATAAAAATTAATTTAATTATAAAATTAATAGATATGAATTGATAGTTCAAAGCGGCTATTAGGTAGATGGGGCAAGGGTCAATTAATATATGAGAGTATAGCTCACATACAAGTACATAGAATGAATTTGATGATCGATATACAGAAGGTGCATCAAATTTATATATCATATCAGAGTGATCCAAATGAATATAAGGAATAATATAATATAATGAAATATAATGAGGGGTGACTTGGATAGTGGTAGGGAAGACATTTTCATTATATTATCGTATTATAACCGTTAGTGGACAACCAGATAAAGGGGGGCGGTAAATAATTGAATAAATAAAATAAATAATGTACATGTAATGATGTTAAAGAAAAATGAATAAATTGATTATAGTAAAAAATTAGTAATAAATAAATCAATATAATACTGGCATGTATTAATAGATGAAAGGATGTCCTAGTATACACACGCGCACAAAGTCGCTAGACCTTGAGGGGAAGGATGAAGGAAAAATGGGAATATGTGAAAAATTAACATTAAAATTAAAAATAAAAATTAATAATTAAAAGGGTTATATGATAGAGCTTACTTCCAATTCTTTGTTAAGCCCATTAGGCGCAAGGGTGTCTAGAGTGTATAACCAACCTTTATGTGAACCTTTTCGCATTCACATTATCTGGAGAAACGTTCAGCTTCAGACAGGCCTCTGGGTATGGCTTCTATAGCCCATACCCACAAGCCTGTCGTAGATTGGTTATGGTGCTCTAAGAAGGGACATGGTACACTGTGTTCGTCACAAGCCACCTCCACGAAGCGATGGTGTTGGCCGAATCGTTGTCTAAGTGGATGGATGGTGCAACCCACATACAGCAGCTTGCAGGGACATGTGAGACAATATACAATGTAATCAGTAGAACAGTTGTAAAAGTTGTCAAGATGATAGATCTTTTATTTGTGCATAAAACACTTTTGTCCATGTCTTACAAATTTGCAGGTCTTACACAAGGGCTTCTTATATCTATACATCCATTTGGGAGGAATTATCACCCAAATCGTCCTCTCCACTCTTCTTTAAGACCTCCTGCTCTCAAGCTCTTTTGTCTCCTCCTCCCATGCTCATCTCTAAGATTTCTCCAGAGCCTCTCCCATCCTCTGGAACTCGCTACCTCAACCTGTCCGGCTATCCCCTACTCTTGCTACCTTCAGGTGATCCCTGAAAACTCATCTCTTCAGGAAAGTCTATCACATCTCCAACTAATCTCCTACCACTTCTATCAGCTCATTCCCCATAGTTACAACCTTTTGTACCACCTGCCCCACCCTATTAGATTGTAAGCTCTTCTGAACAGGGCCCTCTTAATCCTCTTATATTTTATTGTATTATAACTGTATTGTCTCCCTTTTATATTGTAAAGTGTTGCGTAAACTGTTGGCGCTATATAAATCCTGTATAATAATAATAATAATAATAATAATAATAATAATAAGGCATTAGGCCTTTTTTGATACATTTTAATTTGCTTGGCGCTATTTTATTTTTTAGTGTGGGAGCCCTCCTATAGGTAACCTTGGGTCTTTCATAAAGAGTGGTGATCAAATGGGGATCTTGTTTTAAGATGTTCCATTGTCTTTTGCACTTCTGTGTGTGTTTTTTTCTATGTTGATATCCTGAGTTGGCTTCATTCTTGAGAAAAGCTGGCCCTTAGTTTCCCAAGACTCCATTCCACATTATCATCATCATCTCTCAAGAAACACCATTTTCAAATTATTGGACATTTTATCTTTACCCTTGGACTTTCTATACTCATTTTATATCCATTTTTAGGTCCTTCTTTTATTACCCTTATTGTTGCTGTCTGTTATACCTGCATCCTGAGCGCTAGCATCTGTTGTTTTTTGTTTATGATTCCTTTGTGAAGTCTTGCATAGCAGCTAGAATTATTGGTTTTATTATTATTATCATTATTATTATTGATATTTCTGATGTGTTATAGGTTTTAAACCTTTTTTGTATTCTCACCATTTGAATTCCCTTAGATCATTTTCATTTTTATTATTCGCCTTTACATTGCTCCTGCTATTTTGCTCTGCTACAGGATAATTCAGTTTGTCCTTTTGCTTGCCCACATCATACAACCTGCCCTTTACCTATTCTGTGTTTTTTTGCTGTGATGGAATTGATCAATGAAAGCCCAGTTGAAGTCTCTTAAGACGAAACGCATAGGTTTAATACGCTGGCCGTGGCCACCTTTTACTGCGCTCTTTTTACTTGTTTATTGCTTTTATTGAATATTTGTTGGATATCCGTTTTCTTTGCTGCCAATAAATCCTACCATACATATTTACACCATATGGAGACTCTTCCTTTTCCCCTACATGCTTTTAACATCACATATCTGAGCTGGAGGAGAAGCTTCCGGTAAGCCGATACCAGTTTGGTATTGCAATCTTCCATTCATCTCCGTGATTGGCGTTCTTGATGTTCACCTGCCTACTGGAGAGGTCATCGTGCAGCCCATCTCGAGAGTCCAGCTTCAGGTCTCCATCTCTATGCCTTATTGACCCACCACCGTACGGTGAGTTGGGTCCACCACTCCCGGTAAGGGTACCTGTTTCTCCCCTTTTCCCTTTGATGGTAAAGGCACTCCCGGGTGTTCACCTACCACAGAAAACATCTACCCCAGAGACTGTTTGATTTTTGTGGAAAATTGCCTCTTCACTATATCCCTCTTATCAATACTACTCTTGGGACTCATATTTGTTGTTCAACTTGTTTGAGTCATTACTACATTTCTAATTATATAAGATCCATCATTGGGTCCTCTATTTTTATGTTATATTGCTAGTTCACATTTTTTTAGTCACCCATATTTGTTGCCTTGCACCCATACCTTTTGCACTTTTGATTGTAATATATTGCTCACACTTGGGACACCTCATATTCTTTTGTTGTGTGCGACTCCAAATTGCATGACACAATTATTTTATTTTTTTTGTGATACACATAATTCTCATAAGGAGAGAGATTAGCCTCTCATTACACCCCCCTTTTTTCTCTTTTCACACACATTTTTGTTTTGTTCTTTTCAAGCGCTACACTTTATATCCTCATTTGCACAACAAAGAGAACTTCCTTATTCAAACCAAATTAGGCAAATTCCATAGGGATTTAGCTTGATTACCACCACAAGAAGATCTTTTCTTGGAAAAACAATAACACAATACCTGCGTTAATGCCCATGTAACCCTATTCAATGTTACATCCAGGCCCAAAGGACAACTCAATACTCACCTTCCATCATCCACGTCTAGGAATGGACATCCATCCCTCTCTCATAACACCAAGTCCACTATATCTACCACCTCTCATAAAGCTAGTCCTCTACCTCAAAGGGCACTACCTGCACATAGACCTAGAGCCAAGCATCCACCCATAAAGCTAGATTTACCCCCCCCCCGATAGTAGTTCTGTCTTCCGCTCCCAATAACAGCACATTATCTATTTCTTCAGCAACACCTTCATCTAGTAACTTCCTTTCTGCGATACCTCCTACTACACCATTAGTGCACCCTATGTCCACCAATAATGGTCCCTCATCCCCATAGCTTCCCCCACTGTGGTTTTTGGGTTCACACCCACACCAAAAGTCAGGGGACCCCAATTAAAAACATTGACTAAAAAGAAAACACATAGACAAGGATGTAGGGGAGGACGTAGAAAATCCAAAAACCAGCGCCAAACTGCAGAAACTATAAAGCTGTTCAATTTATCTTCCTACACGCTGTCCCCTGAAGAGTAAAGGTCTTACCTTTTCCCCTACCATACAACCCAATTCATTTCTCCTTTTTAAAGGTCCTTAATAAATTTATAAGAAACCTTACTTTAAAAAGGTTCTTCCATATCCAGTCCACTAAAAACAAACCGGCGGATGTGGATACCCCCTTACCAGCCAGAGCTTCTGTGGAACCCATTTCAGAAGATATTCCTGAGAGTTTCATCAGCATTTATGATTCTTGTGTAGATTCTGGGGAGATAGACTTTTATTTAAACCTTGGATTACTCACGCAACATCTTCAAACATCACCTCCTGTAGTACACACACAATTACAACCTAAAGCGGTTTTCTATCCCACCAAATCCAAGGGATTTTATCTAGAAGCTTTCTACAGAGTGGTTTTCGCTGGTTTCCAAAAATGATGCCACCAATCTGATACCACCAGTAAACATTGACATCACAACCCCAACCCTGGTGAGAAGGCCCCCCTCAAACGTTTTCTCACCAATCCTGATCTTGTAACTGAAGCCATGAGACTGCTTGCAGACAACAAGACATACAAAAAAGTCGCCACAGACCCTCTGCCCTCTAGAGGCAGAGAAGCTCATACATAAAGCCACTGCGGATCAAGTTATTAATAAAGAAGAGGCCGCCTTTTTTATGTAAAGATTTTTATAGTACACCTTATTTCTATCACTTACCCAAAGTGCATAAAGACCTATTGCACCACCCTGGCAGACCTATTGTGGCTTCAATGAACAGCATCACTAGTGGCTTTTCATTATACATCGATTCCTTTCTGCAACCCCTAGCCCAGAATTTCCAATCATACATACGAAACTCTATACATGTATCAAAAAATATGTTAAAAAAACCAAAGGCTTTTAAACATTAGCAGCGCTTAAGAAGTTCATATGTGAAATAAAATATAAATAAAGATGAAAAGTTCCACTTGTTAATTGTGTACAGCAGGGTGTGGGGCGGTAGCTGATTTGTTCATAAAGAATGTTGAACACCAACTCTCTGCTGATCAAAATCCCAGATAAATCCTTCACCACAATGCTTTTATGGGAATCCCCTATAGGTAATTCACTTACCAGAAGGTGATGGGTTAACAGTGTGCCTTTCACTGGTTTAATATCGACGGACTTAGTTCACTCAAATAGGACTGGATCCGTGAATGGATATTTGGATAGCTGTCAGCGCACTCTGCATACTTCCATCTAAATTAAGCTCATAACGAACGAAGAAATAGAAGTGCCCATAGTGTAATCCAGTAAATACTTTTATTTAAAAAACAAAGTGATCCCATATAGATGTACACTTACAATGTATTAAAATAATATAAGCATGTATCATAGATAGTTGAGTCCCGATATACCTTATTAGCGCTGAGAGCGGTATTCCCGGTAAGGTATCACAGAAGATCAACGGTGTGGGTAGCTGTAAGATCATGCCCTGACGCGCATTTCCTCAATGCTTTCGTCAGAGGGCGTGACCACACAGCACAGCTCCCAGCTTTTATACATGTATTAATGACCGGTAATTGACTTTCATGCTCGTATCTTTACTCATGACACCACACAGCCATTCACCATCCTTATGCCAATAACAAAGCAATAGGTGTCTATTATCATAAGTATTAAAAATTACCCGACTTTAAAATACACCTCCAATACCAATTTCCATCTACAACGGATGGATTGGTATTGACTCATGGTTACCCAGTGAGTGATAAAAAACCTAGGCTGATTGTAAGCGTGATTGATCGTTCAATGTGTGGAGCCAGCTGCTCTCAGTATAAAAATGAGTGCAATAATCGGAACTATATTTTAGTTTATTGTAATTGAATACCCCCACTAGTATTCACTCGATATCAGGATAATATCAATCGAGTAAGTTTAATACCAATATGAATATCCTTAAGCCGAAAAAATAAATTATTCTGCAAATAAATGCATTAATTATTTTACACTAACTCCATACATTAGGCAATCACGTATTAAAATTCAGTAAATGTAATCAACTATTAAAACATAAAAGTTCATAAAAATACATGTTTAGATATTCGAATATTGCACTAGCCCATATGATACTATTAATTACATTCTGTCCTCATCAATCAATTGATGGACCAATCATGTTTGTTTAAACAATAATAAAATATCATACATAATACCACTTCAAGCCCATTCCTTTTGGGCTAAGAGAGACTGTCAAATATATCCATTTGATTTCACATTTGGTTAATTCCCTTACCCTGTTACTACCTTGCCAATCGGGATGCATTTTTTCTATCCCCCAGAAGATCAATCCTGAGGGATCACTTTTATGTTTCATTTTAAAATGCATGGAAACGCTATGTTCCTTGTAACCAATCCTGATGTTACTAATATGTTCTGATACTCGTTTACTTAAAGTGCTTTTAGTGTGTCCTATATACATGAGTTTACAAGGGCTCTGGAGCCCATATACTACATGAGTGGACTTACATGAAATAAAATCCTTTACTTTAAATGTTCTAAGATTAGCTGTTGATTGAAACTCAGTTAATCCTCTTAATCTCGTGTGTACTTGTCGGCAAGATATACATTTCCGACAAGCATGAAAACCTGGGCTGTCCCAGAACATAGTTGGTCTTAATGGTGGATTTAATATTTTTTTAACTACTCTTTCTCCAAAGGATGGTCCTTTTCTATAAATAAAGACCGGGTTATCTGGGAGAGCTTTAGTTAATATTTTATCTGTGGTTAACAACGCCCGGTGTTTTTTAAAATTTGCTTCCACCTTTGAGGTATTTGAGGTATTTTTTGTATTTCCTTCATAGTTCTGTCTAACGTTGTGATGTATCCCTTTTCAGCAAAACGTGTTTTGAGAACCTGAGCTTGTATTACATAATCATCATCTTTTGTGCAATTCCTCCTGACTCTTGTGAATTGGCCCTTCGGTATATTTTTTAACCATGTTGGATGGTGTCCACTGTGGATTGATAGATAACTATTTTGATCTGTTTGTTTGGAAAAAACATTTAGTCTCCAACTGGTGATTCTTAAGCATTACTGTCACATCCAGATAGTTGATAGTTTCTCGACTCCATTGACATTCCAATTTAATATCTTTGTCGTTGTTGTTAAGATCATTCACAAAAGAGATAAGGGAAGACTCGGGCAGCACAGTGGAGTAGTGGATAGAACTTTCGTGCTAGCAGTAAGAAGGGTCGTTGATTCGAATCCCAACCATGACACCTGATACCTGCCTGGAGTTTGCATGTTCTCCCTGTGCCTGCGTGGGTTTCCTCCAGGTACTCCGGTTTCATCCCACACTCCAAAGACATGCTAGTAGATTAATTGGATCCTGTCTAAATAGTCCCTAGTATATATGAATGTGAGTTAGGGACCTTAGATTGTAAGCTCCTTGAGGGTAGGGACTGATGTGAATGTACAATGTATATGTAAAGCCCTGCGTAAATTAACGGTGCGATATAAGTAACATAAATAAATAAAAAGATTCAGAGCCAGTCCATATAAAGAAGAGATAGTCTGTAAAATAAAAGCTCTTTTCTACATTGTCCATATATGAATTTATCTTCCCATGCATTCATGAAAAGGTTTGCTAATGACAGAGCGAATTTTGCGCCCATAGCAATGCCCTTTATCTGTGTATAGTATTTTCCCGAATACCAAAAGTAATTATGGCTTAGACAATAATCCAAAGCCATACCTAAAAATGTCTTTTGAATAAATGTTAGGTCATCTCGTTTGCTTAGTGCCCAATTTAAGGCCAATAAGGCGTCGTCATGTTGTATAATTGTTTACAACGACGCTACATCCGAAGTCACCAGAAATATATCTTGGTCATCCGGTATCTTGAGATTATTTAAAAGGTGTAAAAACTGTCTTGTATCCTTCAGATATTCTTTTGTCTTGGTCACACTGTCTTGTAAAAAGGAATCCAAGTATTGGCCTACTCTGGATGACACAGAGTTAATACTATTTACTATAGGCCTTGCAGGAGCATTTTGTGCGTCTTTATGTATTTTAGGTAATGTATACACAGTTGGAACCCGACTGAAAGTAGGCACCAAGTATCTTTTCTCTTTTTTATTTAACACTCTCATACTGTAACCAAGCTCAATCAGATTAGTTAGGTCCGTCCTGTAATTATCAGTGGGATCATTCTTTAGCTGTTTATAAGTGTTTGTGTCTGACACCATATCGTTCAATAGTGAGTGGTAAAAAGTACTATCCAAAATTACCATCCCACTCCATTATCAGCTGGCCTGATAATGACATTGTTCTTTGTTTCTAGAGATTTTAAACCATCCTCAATATATTTCGGGTTCACGTTTTTTTTGGGTGTTAGTTTCACCACATCTCTTAACACCATCTGCTTTAACACTTCCACATGTTTGTTAGAGGGTTGGGGAGGATTAAATAGTGATTTATTTTTTAATCCACTATCCACACCTATAGTAGTGTGGTCTATCCTCCTGCAAGGCCTATAGTAAATAGTATTAACTCTGTGTCATCCAGAGTAGGCCAATACTTGGATTCTTTTTTACAAGACAGTGTGACCAAGGCAAAAGCATATCTAAAGGATACGAGACAGTTTTTTATGTTATGAAACATAAAAGTGATCCCTCAGGATTGAGGCCAATACTTGGATTCTTTTTTACCAGACAGTGTGAGCAAGACAAAAGCATATCTGAAGGATACGAGACGGTTTTTTATGTTATGAAACATAAAAGTGGTCCCTTAGGATTGATATTCTGGGGGATAGAAAAAACGCATCCCGTTTGGCGAGGTAGTAACAGGGTAAGGGAATTATCCAAATGTGAAACCAAATGTATATATTTGACAGACTCTCTTAGCCCAAAAGGAATGAACGTCGAGCTGGACTTAAATTGTTTTATTAGCGACTATTGATTTTATGAATTTATTATAAGAATGAAGTATCAAAAACATGTTTTAGCATATGTGGTCCTTGAGGCTAGGTTTCCACTAGTGCGAATTTTCATGCAATTTGGGACTGAGAGGTCGCATGATGGGTCGCGCCGACGAGTGCCGTTTGTGTCTGTGCTACTTCGGGTCACAGCGGCTACAGTTTACATTTTTATAGTAGCAGCTATATATATTTTTATTTATCATATTTTTTTTTGCATGAGCGCTGAGGGAGAAATACTTTGTTTCTGTTTATTTCTCATTGTTTGTGAAACTCTATACATCTTATGGAATTTCTGTCCCACTATACATGGCTTGACAGCTATTCATGGCTGTCCCTTGATCTAAACTCTAAACTGATTTTTACCTACAAACCCATGGCACAGCATGGGTGCCAATTTTGCCCCATCATATGCCAACCCGACCATGGGTTTTTGGGAGAATCAGCTCATATGGAAAAAATAACCCCTTTGCCAAGCACTTGGTGTTTTATGGCAGATAAATTGACATCCTTGTCATCATCTGGGACGGCCCCCCGTCCCTGGTTGATGATTTTGTCGCTCACTGTATCACCAACAACCATGGGCTCTCCTTTACAGCTGTTTGGAATAAGGACAGTCTAGCCTTCTTGGACCTCAAACTCAGTCATGAACATAACCAAATCTTTGCTCATAATTATACGAAACCCACTGCGGGAAATTCATATCTTCACTTTGACAGCTGCCACCACCCTCAATGGGTTAAAAATATACTTAAAGAACAGTTCTGTAGATGAAGGCAGAATTGTACAAGAGATTGTGACTACATATTTCAGAACACACACCTTAAACAAAAATTCTTAGAAAAAGGATACCCAGAAAAAATAGTAGACCAGGCCTACACCACTATCATGGACAATATAAGAAGATGGAACACATCCTCAATAGGGATGGGCCGAACGGACCCCTGTTCAGTTCGCACCAGAACTTTCGAACACTGAGAAAGTTCAGGCCCGAATAACAAACCACATTAAAGTCAATGGGACCCGAATGTCAAAAATCAAAAATGCCCATTTTGAAGGCTTATATGTATACAAGTAATTGGGCATACAATGGTTATAGGGGTCTGGGTCCTGCCCTGGGGGACATGTATCAATAAAAAAAGTTAGTGAAAAACTTCATTTTTAACCACTTCAGGACTGCCCACCGTCGTTATATGTTGGCTGTTTGAAGAGGAATGCAGTTGTTATGGCAGCAGCTAGCTGCCATAACCCTGGTATCCTCTTCTTCAGTGAGCGATGCAGTTTAAGATAAAAGTGGTCTCTGTGGTGGATTCGCCACGTGATCACTTTTATCAGCAGCAGGAGAGGGGTCCCCTCCCACCACACTCCGGTGCCCTCCACCACTTACCGGAGCCATCAGCAGAGGTGATCGGATTCTTCTTGTGGCCTGACATGGAGACGAGCAGGGGAAGATGGCCCACCCATCTCCATATCATTACAGGGCGTAAGAGATGTCAAAACGTCGCTTCAACCCATAGCTCTTAAAGGGCCATTTTTGAAAATTTTTTTAAATGAAAATTTTTTTTATTGTATTTTAGTGTAAATATGAGAGCTGAGGTCTTTTTGACCCCAGATCTCATATTTAAGAGATCCTGTTATGCTTTTTTTCTATTACAAGGGAGTTTACATTCCTTGTAGTAGGAATAAAAGTGACACATTTTTAAAAAAAAAACTATGTAAAAATAAAAAATAAAAGGTAAAATAAATAAGAAAAAAAGTTTTAAACGTGCCCCGTCCCGACAAGCTCGCGTGGAGAAGCAAACGTATACGTGAGTAGCGCCCGCATATGAAAACGTGACAAAAAGTGTTCAAACCACACATGTGAGGTATCTCAATGATCGGTAGAGGAAGAGCAATAATTCTAGCTCTAGACCTCCTCTGTAACTTAAAACATGAAACCTGTTGAATTTTTTAAACGTCGCCTATAGAGATTTTTAAGGGTAAAAGTTTGTCGCCATTGCACGAGCGGGTGCAATTTTGAAGCGTGACATGTTGGGTATCAGTTTACTCGGCATAACATTATCTTTCACAATATAAAAAAAATTGGGCTAACTTCTTATTTTTTAATTAAAAAAAGTGTATTTTTTCCAAAAAAAGTGCGCTTGTAAGACCACTGCGCAAATACGGTGTTACATAAAGTATTGCAACGACCGCCATTTTATTCTCTAGGGTGTTAGAAAAAAATGTATAATGTTTGGGGGTTCTAAGTCATTTTCTAGTAAAAAAACCTGTTTTTAACTTGTACACAACAAATCTCAGAAAGAGACTCGGTCCTTAAGTGGTTAAATGAGCAGTGATTTTTTTGATTTTTAAAGTGAAAGCATAAAAATTAAAAATTCCTTCCAATATAGTGCCTGGGGGGTCCCCTGAAAGTGGCAGATCTGTACCATGTCTAGAATCTGCTGCAGCAATAATTGCATTTATAAAGCCAAAAAAATGACATTTTCCCTGCAAGCTGCCTTCATTTTGCTCAGCAACAGCTGGGGAGCCAGTGTGTATGATGAGGCCACAAGGTAGTGTACTGGGAACAAGATTAGAGATTTTTTGGATACATTCTGGTGTCACTTTGACTTTGGATATAAGTAATGGGTGCGTAAAAATTGGTCTTTGGGTGTCAGTGGCGCCTTCCCACCGTAACCCTATAGAGGTACTCTTGATGAAAATTTTATGTCTGTAATGTTGTTATGACTAAGGCCTTATAGGCTGAAACGCGTCAACTGACTGCGTCTGTTCACTGTGGTTATTCAATAAAATTAAGAAATTTTAAGAGCAACAACCGGAGTGCGGATCATTTTTTCTACATTACTCTACTCAGCCAGTGACTGCTATCTATGTGGTGTATGGGTAGTACCACTGACTTTTCTGTTTATACTCTTGATGAAAGCAAGAATTGGCTTTGCTGTAAAAAATTGCAATGATATGCGCTTATCAAACAGTTGCAGAAAAATTGGTCTTTGGGTGTCGGTGGCACCTTCCCACCATAACCTTATAGAGGTACTCTTGATGAAAGCAAGAATTGGCCTTGCTGTAAAAAAAATGCAATAATATGCACCTGTCAAACAGATGCAGAAAAATTGGTCTTTGGGTGTCGGTGGCACCTTCCCACCATAACCTTTTAGAGGTACTCTTGATGAAAGCAAGAATTAGCCTTGCTGTTAAAAATTGCAATGATATGCACCTGTCAAACAGATGCTGAAAAAATGGTCTTTGGGTGTTAATTGTGCCCATGAAACCTATACCAAAAATATTTTTCCAGATGAAATGATTGAACACCCTAAAAGCTAGGCAGCCTCGAAGCCTTGCAGAGATTCCACATCCAAAAAGATGTAATCTGTGACACTGATATCAGGGGCTTCATAGCTGGTAATGCAGGACTGATTCATTTTTATAAAAGTCAAACAGTCCACGGAGTCTGTGGACAGACATGTTCTATGATCAGTAACGAAACCTCCTGCAGCACTGAATGCCTGTTCTGAAAGCACGCTGGATGCATGCTGGATAAATCAGGCAGTTTACGGGCAGGTGGAATGACCGCCTGAAATGCCTATAGACTCTTCTGGCCAGCTTTAGCACATCGTTCAAACCCTGGGTACGTATTTAGAAAACGCTGCACCACCAAACTGTCAAAAATGCCAGGCATGACACGTGTCAACTTTCCTTGTCTAAGTGCGGACAGGAGGTTTGAGCCTTTATCGCACACCACCATTCCTAGCTCCAGCTGGTGTGGTGTGAACCACCTCTGGGCCTGTTCCTGCAGAGCTGCAAGAATCTCTGCCCCGGTGTGGTTCCTGTCCCCTAAACACACCAGCTGAAGCATTGCACCTTTTAGCCTATTTCATGGAATAGCCCTTTGAACGCTTAGGGGGTACCTGACGTTCATAGGACAATTCTGCAGAGGAGGGCATGGAGGTGGCGGAGGAGGGGGTATAGCTCACAGGTCTGGCATCATCACCACCAGCTGTATGGAGATGTGGGAGCACAACAAGCTGCAGCATTGA
The DNA here is from genome assembly GCF_042186555.1 of Aquarana catesbeiana. NCBI lineage: Eukaryota > Metazoa > Chordata > Amphibia > Anura > Ranidae > Aquarana > Aquarana catesbeiana. Next base: position 343,486,432 of record NC_133327.1, on the reverse strand, counting down.
GCCATGTCCTGCATCCTTTCGAGTTGCAAGCAGTGTTACCCAGTGTGCTGTGAATGAAATACATCATCCCTTCACCTGCTTGCTGGACCACGTGTCAGCAGTAAGATGGATTTTACAGCTGACTGCCTTGCCCAATGATGCCAGAACATTCCCTTTCACGTGATGGTAGAGAGATGGAACAGCCTTATGTGAAAAGTAGTAGTGACTGGGAACCTGACATTGTGGTACAGCACATGTGCGAATTCACGGAAGGGGACAGAATCCACTAGGCTGAAAGGCAGAAGTTGGAGAGCCAACAGCTTTGACAAGCTTGCATTCAGATGCTAGGCATGTGGGTGGCAGGGACTGTATTTTTTTTTCTGCTGCAGCAGATGGGGCAGAGAAATTTGATGGCTACAGTCTACAGCTGGTGGTGTGCTGCTGGCAGATGTGCTGCTAGGACCTGGGACACCCTATGCTATACCATCATCCATGTCAGTGGAGGCTGCTAGATGTAATGACTCGATATCACAGGGGTAGACTGAAGTGGGTAAGGAGGAGGAGGGACAGTTTTGTGCCCCTTTTGTGTGTATTTTAGGTGCTCTTGCCCAGGGGCTGAGTGGTAAATAACTTGTTAAGCATATGGTACACAAATGGCTGGTGTTTTTGCCATGTTTAATGTGCCTGAGACACAGTTTGCAGATAGCAAAAGTGCGATCTGCTGCAGGGTGGCTGCTCTCTACTCTTTCTTGATGTTGGCCTCCTTGGGGTTGTGCCGCCTTACCTTCAGTTTCCTCCTCTGCTCTATCTGGCACCCAAGTCGCATCAGTGACCTCATTATCATCAATCATCATCTCCATCTCCTCCATCTTCATCATTACCACTGGAGACAACTTGGCAATACGCTGTGGCTGGGGGAACATGAATGCCAATTTGTCTACCAGTGTTCTTCCTTCTCTCTAGGCTCATGTTCCTGTCATCCTCAACCTCAGAACCAACATCTGAATCCAGTAATGGCTGAGCATCATCAAGGAGCATGTGGCTAAGGCTGTGGTTAAATAACTCAGCTGACTCCTCCATGGCTGATGTTGGGGCTACGGCAAGAATAGATGTGAACAAGGAGGCAGATTTATCCACTCTGGCAACTGCAGGGGACTGCACACTTGTCTCTGCTTGCATGACAGAGGATGAGGAGGATGAGAAAGGTTTAGTAAGCCAGCCCACCACCTCCTCTGCATGCTGTGGCTGGATAGCACAGGCAAACTCACTAAACAGAGGAAATAATGCACTGCCTGAGGACTGACCACCATGTCCACCTTTGCCTGTGGACACATTTGTTGCTGGCCCCATTACAGTGCCAAGGGAACGTCTACCTCTCCTTGTAAAGAAGAAGTGGAAATCTGAAAGTAGATGAATTTTAATTAATGTAAAGTGGTGTTTGGTGCACTTTAATTTGAGTATTCACACTACACAGACACACTCCATGGATACACTATAATCTACTGCAATACAATGCACCAATTGTACTGTAACACACAAAACTATATGGTGTTAAACTGGCAGTAATGCACACAAAATTTTTTGGCGTTAAACTGGCAGTAATGCACACAGAACTACATGGCGTTAAACTGGCAATAATGCACACACAACTATATGGCGTTAAACTGGCAGTAACACACACAGAAGTAAATGGTGTTAAACTTGCAGTAACGCACAAAATTATATGGCGTTAAACTGGCAGTAACGCATACAGAACTATATGGCGTTAAACTTGCAGTAATGCACAAAACTATATGGCGTTAAACTGACAGTAATGCACAAAAAAACTATATGGTGTTAAACTGGCAGTAATGCACAAAAAACGATATGGCGTTAAACTGTCAGTAACGCACAAAAAACTATATGGCGTTAAACTGGCAGTAACGCACACAGAACTATATGGCATTAAACTGGCAGTAACGCACACAAAACTATATGGCGTTAAACTGGCAGTAACTCACACAGAAGTAAATGGCGTTAAAATGGCAGCAATGCACACAGAAGTAAATGGCGTTAAACTGGCAGCAACGCACACAGAAGCAAATGGCGTTAAACAAACACAATCAAATAGACGGTGTTCAACCATCACTACACTGACGCTATCTGAACTGCCACTGCTCTAGCTATACACTAATGTCAAGATTATTGACACGGTCTCACTACACTACACTGAAATTATCTGAGCTGTCCCTACTCTAGCTGCACACAATGCAAAGCTCAATGATGGTCCTCCTCACTACACTCACACTATCCCTAGACTGACACTAAACTAATATTCTACACTGACAATTGAAGCAAAATAGCACAGTATAGCACTCTAACTAATAGCACTGAACGGAGCCCTGTTCTATCTCTCTCTATGTCGAAATCACACTGAAAATGGCTGCCATTGAAAGAATACTTTTATACTGTGGGGCAGGAATGAGCCATGATTGGATAAAGTCATGATGACAGTGTCCAATCATGACTCTAACAGTGCTCTGTACCCTGATTGGCTGAAGCTTTCACTGCTTCAGCCAATCAGGGCTTGCAATGCACTGTTCAGCACCTCAGTGTGGTAGGTAGGTTCGGGAGGAGAACAAATGGTTGAACGACCCGTTTGTTCGGATGTTCGCCGAATGACCGAGCAAAGAAATTTCGGCCTGAACTTATGCTCGGGCCAAACCGTTCGCCCATCCCTAATCCTCAATAAACACTGGAACATCTTAAAACAAAATCCCCATTTGATCACCACTCTTTGCGAAAGACCCAAGGTTACCTATAGGAGGGCTCCCACACTAAAAAATAAAATAGCACCAAGCAAATTAAACTGTATCAAAAAAGGCAATCCCTTTTGCCTAATTCCTCTCAAAGCCATGTATAGATGTAACAAGCCCTTGTGGAAGACCTGCAAATTTGTAAGACATGGACAAAGACAAGGTCTATCATCTTCACAACTTTTACAATTGCTCTACTGATTACATTAAATATTGTCTCACATGTCCCTGCAAGCTGCTGTATGTTGGTTGCACCATCCGTCCACTTAGACAATGCTTCAGCAAACACTGTCGCTTCGTGGAGGTGGGTTGCAATGAACACAGCATACCACGTCACTTCTTAGAGCACCATAACCAGTCTACGATAGGCTTGTGGGTATGGGCTATAGAAGCCATACCCAGAGGCCTGTCTGAAGCCGAATGTTTCTCCAGATTATGTGAACGTGAAATGTTCTGGATATGCACTCTAGACACCCTTGCGCCTAATGGGCTTATTGAGAAATTGAAAGTAACACTATCATATAAACCTTTTAATTATTAATTTTAATTTTTTTATTTTATTGTTAATTTTTCACATATTCACATTTTTCTTTCATCCTCAAGGTTTAGTGACACATTTTTCCTTCCTTCCCCTCAAGGTTTAGTGACTTTGTGTGTATATATATTTACCACACTAGGACATCCTTTCATCTATTAATACATGCCAGTAGTATAGTGATTTATTTATTATTAATTTTTACTATAATAGATTTATTTATTTTTCTTTAGAATCATTACATGTACATTATTTGTTTTATTTATTCAATTATTTACCACCCTCCTTTATCTTGTTGTCCACTAGTGGTTATAATACGATAATATAACAAAAACGTTTTCCCTACCACTATCTAAGTCACCCCTCATTATATTATATTATTCTTTATATCCATTTGGATCACTCTGATATGATATATCAATTTGATCCACCTTCTGTATATTGATCATCAAATTCATTCTATGTACTTGTATGTGAGCTATACTCTTATATATTAATTAACCCTTGCCCCATCTACCTAACAGCTGCTTTGAAATATCAATTCATATTTATTAATTTTATAATTAAATTAATTTTTATTCACAAATATTATCCAGCATTTACTATGTGTATATATATTTCTTTTAACCATTATTGAGTTTACATTAATGATAATTGACCTTGCTTAAACGTTATTATTTCCTCCCTCACTGGACAGTTCAATTATATTATTGGCTGTTCAGTAAATCCATCAAGCAATCAGCCAATTGACATTCTCTTTGAGCAGAACATTTAAACCTTGCCCCTTCCTTTCCCCTGTACACATGCAAGGAGCGTGCATGCTCTATATGAGCTTTGCGCATGCTCTGAAATGCATTGTGGTTCCTCTACATTCTGCTGACGTCACATGCCCAGAAGTGTTGTTCCACGAGCTGACTGTTACCATCTCCTCCAGCCATCCAAGGGATCATCCGGCTTCCTCTCTGGCTCCTCAATGATCGCTCAGGACACGCTTTGGACGCTGGAGACAATTCCAGGAGATTTTAATCTCCCACAAGCATACCAGTCCTTACCTAGATGTAAGTGTTGGATATTTTTTTTATACTGCATATTAACCACTTCCCGCCCGGCCTTTAGCAAAATGAAGTGGTTCAGTTGTCCTGACTGGGTGTCATATGATGTCCAGCAGGATAAGCCTGGAACGCTGTTGTAGTGTGTCAGTCTGACACACCACAACACAGATCTCAGTAAAGATACTCTGATGGAGTGTCCAATCACAGCTGATCACAGTTTAAACAGGAAGTGCCATTTACTGACTTTTTCTCACTCGCGTCTGACAGATGCGAGTAGAGGAGAGCCAATCAGTGGCTCTCCTGACAGGAGGGTCTGTGCTGATTGTTTATCAGTGAAGCCCCCTGCGGATGCCTGCCCAGGACCACCAAGGATGCCACCAGGACCACCAGGAATGCCCACAAAGCACGCCCACCAGGTATGCCACCCTGGACCTCCGGGGATATGCCAATCAGTGCCCAGGCAGATGCAAATCAGTGCACAGGCAGATGCCAATCAGTGCCCATCAGCAATGCCTGCCAGTGCCAGTGCCATCAATGATGTCTATCAGTGCCATCTATCAGTGCCCATCCTCAGTGCCCATCAATGCCACCTCATCAGTGCCACCCATCAGTGCCCATCAATGCCCATCAGAGCCACCTATCAGTGCCCATCAGTGCAGCCTATCAATGCCCATCAGTGCTGCATATCAGTGCCCATCCTCAGTGCCCATCAGTGCCACCTCATCAGTGCCACCTCATTGGTGCTGCCTTATCAGTGCCTGTCAGTGAAGGAGAAAATATACGTATTTACCAAATTTTATAACAGAAACAAAGAAAAACTTTTTTTTCAAAATTTTAGGTCTTTTTTTATTTGTTTAGCAAAAAATAAAAACCACAGAGGTGATCTTATACCACCAAAAGAAAGCTATATACAAAGGAGACAATAAGCCCTACTCCAATCCTCCTATCTCAGCGCTAAAGGATATTCGGTATATGCAGATGGAAGATAATAATGGTAATAAACCGCAGTGATTTAACCTGATGTCACCATATTCTGAGTGAGATATCTCTCAGCAGCCACTTAATATAAAAAGAAATAAAAATATGGATGAATGAATGTACTATATGAAACAGCAATTAACCCATCAAAGCAGCGCTATTTTCAGTCCTCAATGCTGACTGATAAAACAAAGTCTTCGTAATTGCAAGCAAAACACATACAGGCAGGCAAAATCCAACAATGACACAGCGGTTGGAGCTCGGTCTGGATTCCCTTATATGAATAGTAGATCTGATGAGTGCACCTTTCACCATCTATTGGGACACCTTGTGCTGCACACACCCTGTAGGGGTTCAAACTCACCGGAGCCAAGAGGTTAACAAGCCTTGGATCAAATCCTCTCTCTGGTTACTCCCGAAGTCCTCCAGGGTTGATAATCAGATAACAGCAACAATGTCCACATGTAAAAAAGAGACCCCGAATAGTCCAGTACCGTTTTGATAATTTATTGTAAGTCACAAATAAGAGAAAAAAACTAATAAAGTAAATACACTGTAAAAATCAGTGGGCGCAGTTCCTTACAAAGGATAGCCTTCTAGCTTTCAGTTGGTTGGTAATAGTTGATAACTCAAACTGCTTCTCTCAAAGCACAAGGGTACTGGTTGCAGACTGAATAGATGATACACACTCACAGCTGATCAGTCCTTCATTCCACTAGTATACAACTACAAGCTTGAAGTGCACTGCGTGTCAACCAGGCACAGCTGATCCGCACTTCCTCCTTCTCGTGTGTGAAGCTTCAGGCTAGAAGCACACTGCGTCCTCACGTGATAACGGTTGCCGTGGTATCGTGCTCTGACTAGTTTCGTCAGGAAGACTTTTTCAACGAGCATGACTACACGGCTTGTTGAACAAAATTTATCTGAAAACCAGGGGGTGGGGCGCGACCAACATTCCGCCCTAATGAGTCAATACTTGGTAAGCACTAGGTCTGATTGGAAGGTATGTCCCTATCTTAAACTGGGAACGTATCCATACTCCAACCAACTGAAAGCTGCAGGCTGCACATTTATATGACAAAGCAGTCTATTTATACCAGAATCCTGCATTACATCTGCAAACTCCTAATTCCTTGTGAGAAAAAGTGCTTATGTCCTGGATTAAAACTAAACATCTCCTCTTCCATATATTCCAGGTGCAACTGAAGAGAGAGAGTCGCTTAACCCCCAAACATAATTAAGCTATATGGATGTCGCAGTGTAGTGACCAAGTAATTAAAATACCCATAGTTCCTCACCCGATATAATTATCATATTAAATCAGAGAAGTTTATAACATTGCGACATAAAATTGACATAAAATTAACAAAAAATTAAAAATGTTACATACAAAATCGCATATAATCGCATAAAATCGCAGCAACATCGGAACTTTTGATAAAATCACAAAAATAATAATGATTAAAATCTAATCAGATTATAATTACCTGACATACCTATTGACATGAAATGTTACATACAAAATCGCATATAATCACAGCAACATCGGAACTTGTGATAAAATCACAAAATAATAATGATTAAAATCTAATCAGATTATAATTAGAGTCTTGGCTCCGGTGAGTTTGAACCCCTACGGGGTGTGTGCAGCACAAGGTGTCCCAATAGATGGTGAAAGGTGCACTCATCAGATCTACTATTCATATAAGGGAATCCAGACCGAGCTCCAACCGCTGTGTCTTTGTTGGATTTTGCCTGCCTGCATGTGTTTTGCTTGCATTTACAAAGACTTTGTTTTATCAGTTAGCATTGAGGACTGAAAATAGCGCTGCTTTGATGGGTTAATTGCTGTTTCAAAAGAAAGCTATATTTGTGGGAACAAAATGATAAAAATTTTGTTTGGGTACATTGTAGCATGACTGCGCAATTGTCATTTATAAAGTGACAGCGTTAAAAGCTGAAAATTGGCTTGGGCAGGAAGGGGGGAAAGTGCCCTGTATTGAAGTGGTTAAACATTGCACTTAGAGGCTCTTTCCTGTGTGTTTTTTTTCTATGTTGATATCCTGAGTTGGCTTCACTCTTGAGAAAAGCTGGCCCTTAGTGCATGTTTCGCAAGACTCCATTCCACATTATCATCATCATCTCTCAAGAAACACCATCTTAGACATTTTATCTTTACCCTTGGACTTTCTATACTCATTTTATATCCATTCTTAGTAGACATGTGCAATACATTTTGTAACAAATAGAAATTTAGCCAAATTTTGCATCTTTCAGACATTCGGATGCATCTGAATGTCCGAATAAAAAAATAATGAATTTCAACTAATATGAAAGAAATTATAGCGAATATAACAAATGAATTCAACATGATTCGATAATTCGTTAATGATCTAATGAAACTAGAGGTCAACTCAAAGTAAATCTTACAGTCCAATCAGCTGGCAAAGTGCATTCCTGAGAACTGAGTGAGAAGAGAGTTGTATTGCATTTGAGCAGAGGAGAAGAGATATTGTCATTGTGTGTGTTAATAGATTCAATAAACAAACGACTTTCCAAACTACGAATCATTATCACAAATCAATATACATACATAAATATCGAATTTCAACTAATATGAAAGAAATTATAGCGAATATAACAAATGAATTCGTCATGAATCGATAGTTTGTTAAAGATCTAATGAAACAAAAGGTCAACTCAAAGTAAATCTTATGCCGCGTACACACGGTCGGACTTTTCACCTACAAAAGTCCGACAGCCTGTCCGACATACTTCCGGCGTACCTTCGGCGGACTTGCGGCAGACTTTCTTACGAACGGACTTGCCTACACACGACCACACAAAAGTACGACAGCCTAGTACGCGGTGACGTACACCAAGTCCGACGAGACTATAAAACGGAAGTTCAATAGCCCGTACGACACCCTTTGGGCTCCTTCTGCTAATCTCGTGTTTATCTCGTGTTAGTAGAAGTTTGGTGAGAGACAATTCGCGCTTGTGAGACTCGTATTTTTCAGTTCGTTTTAACTGTTGTTCAGTCTGTGCTTGTGAGGTTTGTATCTGCTTTTCAGTGCGTTTGGTCAGTTGGCATTGAGAAATCTTTGTTTTATTGGCCGCTCGTTCCTGATTTTCAGGTCGTTCTTCACAGGCCTTGCTGTTCTTCAGTGCGTTCTGTTAAGTGCGTTCTGACCAGCCGACTGTTTTGAAACCATGTTACCTGTACGTACTCGTCGTCGAGCTCGTGCATTGTATGTGTTTGGTGCTGTAGTTTATTCTTCAGCCCAAGACCAGTGTATGAAGAGGGCGAGGAGGAGTTCATGGACCAAGAATTGGTTGCTTCAGCGTGACCAGTTCTGTCACATGCCTTTGCTCCGTGAGATCCGTGAGAATAATCCTGAGGATTTCAGGAACTTTCTCCGGATGACGGACCCCGTTTTTGACCGTTTGTTGGCTTTGCTGACCCCCTATATCAGCAGGCATGATACCTGCATGAGGCAAGCCATCACTCCGGAGCAGAGGCTGGTCGCTACCTTGCGGTATTTGGCCACAGGGAGAAGCCTGCAGGACCTTAAGTTCTCGACAGGCATCTCCCCCCAGGCTCTGGGTATCATTATCCCAGAGACCTGTTCTGCCATCATCCAGGTCCTGCAGAAGGACTATATTAAGGTAAGATATTTTTCTTTTATTAGCATCACATGTTCTTTTATGTAATCTTTGATAATGTAATGTATTTCTTGCTTCAAACACTACTTACCATCATTGCAATATAGTGTGAATGTCCCCTTTTTATCCTCACACATGCTGGATTTTTTTCCTGTTATTTTTTGTCATGCATGTATATTTTCCTTCAATAACCTCCCCAGCATGCAGTGATGGGAACATATCCACCTAGTCTACTCATTTTGAATGTATTTTGTTTGAGTGTATTTAGTGTGCTTATAATTAGCAATTAGCTAGATTTCACAACCCCCCCCCCCACCTAAACTCACTCCAAATAGTGTGCTGCTAATTAGCAATTAGCTAGATTTCACAACCCCCCCCCCACCCTCGTAAAAATTTGCTTGAATGTTCTGTGGTGTTGATTTGTCTAAAGCAAATATATGTTGCACTTTGCTAAATGCATGTGCACTCTACAAGTGCATTTGTTCCAGTGCTTTAGTAAATGAGCAGAAGCTCTGCTGATTTCCATCATCAAATCATATGCAAGCCTCAAAGTGTTTTCATTAATTGCCCTTGCATGTGATTGTGTACTCCTTGCAACATGAATGCCTTTTTACATTACCTCATTTACTGTAAGCTGGTTAGCAACTGCACCTGCAGAGTGCGACAACTGCAGTCTTGTAGCCTTTTTAGTCCCTAAATTCCTGCGTGTCCTAAAAGTAATCTTTTTTAGGGATTTCACAACCCCCTAAAATGTAATCAATGTTCCATCAGAGGGGGTGAGCAATCTGATAAGTGTGCCTTTCCATATTAGTTATTCCAGAAGAATTAAATTATTTAATGTTATACTGATGCTGGGGACTAATGTTTTTAATTGTCTAATTTTCTTGCAATGTTAGCTTACAAATTAATTGATTTTGGTTTTCTTGTTTGATTCCCCAGTTTCCTTCAACACCACAGGAATGGCAGACTGTGGCATCCCATTTTGCCAGCCGTTGGGACTTTCCCAATTGTGGAGGGGCTATAGATGGGAAACATGTCCACATCGTGCCACCACCCCATTCGGGGTCATACTATTTCAATTATAAAGGGTTCCACAGTATTGTTTTAATGGCGGTGGTGTCGGCACACTATGAATTTTTATATGTGGACGTGGGGAAGAATGGCCGGATGTCGGATGGAGGAGTATTTGCCCAGACGGAGTTCTGCCAGCGTCTCCAGAGTGGTGGCCTGGGATTGCCACCTGATGCGGATAATGTGGAAGGACTCCCCTTTGTCTTCATTGCCGATGAAGCCTTCGCTCTGAGCAACCACCTCATGAGGCCATTCCCCCAAAGAACCCTCACCCCGGAGAGGAGGGTTTTTAATTTCCGGCTGGCCAGAGCTAGAAGAGTGGTTGAGAATGCGTTTGGAATTCTGGCCAGCCGGTTCCGCCTGTTTCAAACAGCCATTAATTTGGCGGAATACAAACTTAATTTTATAATTTTATCGTGCTGCATTCTGCACAACTTTTTAAACAAACATTCTCAGAATTATATAGGCACAGTTGGGCCTGAGGCCGGACTTATAGATGCCAACCTTACGGGCCTGGATACTGTCCGTACTGGCTTGGCCCCCCAAAGTGCCCGTCAAGTTAGACAGCAATATGTTAATTATTTTATGGGTAGGGGGGCCATTGCAATGGGCCAGGATATTTAATTTTTTACAATAAAAAAAAATTGATGAAATCTTGAATTATATTTATTGCTTGCCTTTCTTTTGGGCTGTCTCCTAGGTTATGGTCGAGCAGTTGTAGTGCCAACTGTATTTTCATTTTAAATGTCTAAATAAGCTCCATTGCCACTGTAAACAACTTTTTTTACAATTATAACCAAACTGATACTGAGCATTGAAATAACAAACCACACATTTATTTAATTCCTATAAGGAGATGTTTTTATTAATGGTTGTTATGCATTCAATTCTGCATTTAGTATAAAATGTTCATAGACAAAAATATAATGATCTCTTAATAATTTTGCAAAATATAATTATATTTAAATATTTCTACCTAATCCACAAAAAATATTTTTGGCTTTTTGATTTTCGCAAACAGGCTTTTTTTTTTGTTTTTTTTTTTTTAAAAATCAAGTTTTTTATTTTTTTTGTTTTTTTTAAAATCAAGTTTTTTTCTTTTTTTTGGGTTTTTTTAAATCAAGTTTTATTTTTTTTTGGGTTTTTGAGAAAATCAAATTTTTTTTTTTTTTTGTTTTAAAATCAAGTTTTTTTTTTTTTTTTGTTTTTTTTTAAATCAAGTTTTTTTCTTTTTTTTGGGTTTTTTTAAATCAAGTTTTATTTTTTTTTTGGGTTTTTGAGAAAATCAAATTTTTTTTTTTTTTTGTTTTAAAATCAAGTTTTTTTTTTTTTTGTTTTTTTTAAAATCAAGTTTTTTTTCTTTTTTTTGGGTTTTTTAAAATCAAGTTTTTTATTTTTTTTGTTTTTTTAAAATCAAGTTTAGTATATTTTTTGGTTTTTTAAAATCAAGTTTTTTATTTTTTTTGGTTTTTTTAAATCAAGTTTTATTTTTTTTTTTGGGGTTTTTGAGAAAATCAAATTTTTTTTTTTTTTTTTTTTTTTTTAAATCAAGTTTTTTTTTTTTTTGGGGTTTTTTAAAATCAAGTTTTTTTCTTTTTTTT